>NC_081449.1:13493899-13494913 GCF_007210705.1 Tigriopus californicus | reverse complement strand
TCGTTAAATCTCGCTTCAGGCAAGTTGAATTATTATCATGAAACGTTTGTTATTCCTCTTTAATCTTAATTTCTTTTGAATCTTACAAATATACATGTACAAAGAGTGGTAGAATAATGTTTTTTTTATTGCGAGAATGTTTTTCTCATTGGATTGTTACATTTATATTTGATTAATGTCTTGTTCTCCCACTCTTGGTTCCTGGAGCGCCGTTCAAGGCAATGATCCACTAGAGTATATGGGATGGGGTGGGGTGTTTGGTGGGGAGACCTGGGATTGAACCCATGAACCCGAGTATAGCTCGGCCGCGCGTTAACCAATTGCGCTACACCATCTCCACCACCATAACCCATACATCACCATAAAACATGCTTTATTGGGCAGAATACACGTAAAATGTCAAAGAAAGATTCAGACATAAGTAGAGCTGCTGTACGGCCAAGGCAAAAAGCGCCAAAATTCTAATGTTTTATTGATCAAAAAGTCATGTAGTCAAAAGTCAGTGTGGAATTTGTACATGAAGAGAGGCCAACTCTTCATAGAATTACAATAATACATATGGCTGGGTGAAAATAAGTTTGTTATGAAGTTGCAATTATCAAATTAAGATATCGTACCAACTTGAAAATACACTATGAATAGGTAAAATTAGCCAAAATTAGTTTCATTACTCCAGTACTTTGGTAGGTAGTTTCCTAGGGCAAAACATGAATCATGATTTTTGTCAAGAAAGTTACCTCCGATCTGGTTGTTTTAAGGCAAAATAGGAATCTAGGCACTTTGGTGGTTCTCTAGGGGAAAAATTGTTTGAACAATTCTTTGAAGAATTGGTTCCCAATAATTGTATATTGTATGTTTTGTACAATGTTTTTAACATTGTTTTGGAACGGGAATTGAAGGTTCAAAATTCAACCGCTTTGGTGCGCTGAATTCACTTTCATACTCTTCTAAATACAGGGCTGTATGTTAGACATGGGAGCTCTCAGAGGATCCTAGAAGCTAGCATAGAGGAAA
>NC_081449.1:13493349-13493866 GCF_007210705.1 Tigriopus californicus | reverse complement strand
TATCATCATTTCACCACCAACCTCTCGTGGATAAATTCCCCCAATCATAGCTTACCTTTTGGGATTGGGCATAGCAAGTCTTGGATCGTTGCTGGCTCTGCCTTTGAGTGAACCCAATGCAGAACAGACGCAGCAAGTAGCCATCGGTGGTCTTGACATCGATATGGGCCTCGATCAGGGTCTGCCACTTCTTCACCATAGACCTCAACTTGTCGGTGGTGAGGGTGGACGAGTGGAACGTGGTCAGACAATTCTTGCCCTGGACCTCCTCGCAAATGAGGCTGAACTTGCGGTAGGAGCGCTCAGCGTCATGCTCGTTTTGCAAATCCGCCAACGAGACCTCGTACACGCGGCCCTTCAAACCGTCCGAAGCGATCCTAGGGTCACACACAAACAAACAGTCATGTGTCACACTCTCATAGAGCCTAGACCACCCACAGGTATCCACAATCCTTACCTAGTGCCCTGAGTTCGATTGACCAAAGTCTTGCCCACATCTCGGACCTTGAAGATGGAC
>NC_081449.1:13429586-13493313 GCF_007210705.1 Tigriopus californicus | reverse complement strand
AAGAGATAATCTACCTCGATAAATGGTGTCATCCCTGGGTCGTTCACAATTAGACAATGACAAATCCACTTTTAAGAGCAGAAAACCCAAATAACCTAATGTGTTGAACATCTCATGTGCGCTCATCTCCAGAGCCAAAATTGTGGGACTTCACCAAGATTGAACCGAGAATTCCTTTCATTCTTTCTCATAATGCGGGTTGAGACGGTACTTTGGCCGCGCCTTTTCGAGCAACAGTTGTCTATAGTGGCCTGGCTTGCCTCAATATACGGCCATTTCATCATCTCACATAAATTGTTACATAGCAAACTTCGACCGTGATAAAACATATATTATATGAAACCCTGACATTGCAAATATATGACAGATATATATTTAATAGTGCTACAAAAATTGTAACCTGGCACAATCAACAGTACTCTTTTTTTTTTTTTTTTTGGTTCCAAGTTAAAAACTACATATTTTTCCAATCCTTCTTTGGGGATGGCCATTTTGGAGAAGACAAAATACAATTATATGCCCACCAAGCTAAAGGTATCATTTGTCATACTTGTTTATTGAAGTTTTGCAATAGTTCACCAGCATGTGGCAAGGAATTCTGGCATTTCCAACCATCAAACGTATAAATCACAGGGGGGTTGTTGTTTAAATACAACAAGTCAATGCGGAAGAGTGAAACGTCTTTTGCACATAGTTATTCATTAGATGTTGGAGAATTATTTTTGATCTAAGAGATTCCAATTTGTCGTGGATTAGGAGAATTTGGTCAGTATTCTCAAAGACGCTTGGCTATTCCATTTTAGTCGTCGGCTTGATGACGAATAAACCCGGTAAGTGAGCCTGATTTCCGACAGCATCCGATCGGGCCCTCGATGCATGTAAACCTCGTTCTTGCATTAACCCCGGGATCCTCCAGAAGAAACCAGGCAGACGACTTATAAAGATCAAGGCCAATTCTTTAGTGGAGAGGGTGCATAAAAGAAGAAGCACAGATATGTAGAATGTTGCCACACATGCCATAACCCGCCGGTTCTGATCCCGAGGTGTATCTCCAAGGAGGATATTCCTCGTCACTTGGTATTGGGCCCTCGGACACCTTGTCCTAAGATTGAATCGATGGGTAGTGGAGAGCGGTTGTGACGAGGGTGGCCCACTGAGGAGCGCAACGCCAAATGATGCCCTGATAATGGATCTGTCGCACTCGAGACATGGCGATCAATGGAAGCCTGAAATGAGATGAGAATATATTCAAGGTCAAGGAATTGAAGAGTTATTCTCCCTTTTACCTGCTTTCGCTGATAGTCTAAATCTGGTAGATCATGTAGCAGAGAAAGATAAAAGAAGACGCCGGCGCGAGATGCCAGCTTGTATGATGAATCCGCAAGGCCAAGTTCGTGCGAATTCCGTTGTCCAAATCTGAGTAAACGGATTCTTGAGTTGGGTTTCCTCGTTCGCAGATCTAAACCAACAACAGACACGAAGCAAAGATAAAACGGCAGTTTCTTTCCAATAGTCCTTGGATCCCGTTCTTCTAACCGGTCGGCGTCGTTGATAGCATGCCCTCGCCGGCGAAAGATGAGCCAGAAATCATGAGTGATGGCGTAAAACACACCTTGCTTGATGTCGTGAGCAAGATGCAAGGGCATGTGTATGAAACGTAAGAATCGAATGCACGTTTAGGAAAGTCAAGGCAACACCAAAGCGAAGTAGACTTTCTCGAGAAGGTGGCTTTTGACGGGAGCTGCGAATGCGCCTCCAATACAGAATCATCTTGATCAAGATGATGGGGAAGAGACAGTTTGAGTGAGCCTCGACTTTAGTGAATCCCTGCCATTTTGGTGAATGGCCAGCCATCCAACGTCTTGAAGTTTGCCCACGGCTATTATTGATATGGTGACCGTAACCGTCTTCCTCGTAGATGGAGGGCAATTCGGATGTTGAGGAGATAATAATCGTGGATGACGCGATCCAACTCGAAGAGATTCAAACATGGACAGCAGTTGTTAGTTGTATGCGAGCTCCTTCTTGTCGCTCGGTCGATCTGCAGTTCATGGTTTCGATGACACAAGAGAATGATGAGCTTCCAATCGTCTCGGAGTCACTCCATTTCCGATAGCTAACGGATTACCATGAATATTCCACGGAAGGCTCGTGATCGAACCCCTCCTCGTATCCGATATCCAGTTGCAAATGCCCATGAGATTTTGTTGCCATCGACTGGTCCGCACAGTAAAAATAGAATACGTTATGGTTTGCTTAACCGAGTAGGGGTAGAACTGTCCTAGGATAGGTACCTGTAGTCCAAAGCAATTTTGTCTCGAGGCAAGGGAATCTGGAAGCGAGACCACGTGTTCGCCGTCAAATGTTGGATTTCCTCGTCTCTGGCGGCAAAGTTTTCGATTCGCTGGCATTTGCCTTTCCTCGGGGATAGAACATTTACGTCTAGAATAAAACATGTAAATATTACACTTATCCAGGGGCAGGTGAAAGTCCACACTGATTTAGATCTTAAAAATCGAATGACTATACAAGTCTGATTATCTATGATGACATACATCACGGGTTATTTATCTTCACTATTGGGCCTAAATGTCACCCGTTTTAAGTTTCTGTGAAAAAATTGATATCCTCCTCTATGTAGTTCATTGGTATCGCAATCCCTCGAGTTTGGCGGTTAATTCCAGTTTGTTTCGTTAATCGTTATGGTGTCTCAAGGTCTGTTTTTTCCTTTTGGATTGGGTTGGGCTTCATTTTGTTACTTAATTTCTTTTAAAATTAAAGTCGGATCAATTATCATTATTGGATAAAACGGTCTAAAACAATCTACATACTTGCAATTTATACAATTGGCACAACTTGGCTTTAATAATAAAGAAGTCTGTAGTCACGTACCATTGATGTCGGCCTTAGGATCAATGCATTTGTGGCAGGACCTGGAGTGAGCTATTGGGCGTGGGCGAGCTCACAGCGCCAAGAAGAAGGTGGCCACTTGGGCAGGAAGAGAATCCCCACCAGGTAAGTCAACTTCCGGGTGGACATGATCTCAATGATGGCCCCTGGGAACCTCATCTTCCCTTCGGATGGACCACCGTGGACTCTGCGAGAATGTGAATCGCAGATACTAGGTGGGGTGGATGGGAGGACGGAGGATACTAGTTCTTTTGTAGTTCTCCAAGGCCCAACCAGAGGTCTCTAGGCAACCTTTGACGGCTTTTCTTGCGATTATTATTGTAGCTGTTGCTGTTGCTGTTGCTGGACCGAGTGAGACTACTAAATCGTGTGTTCGCGGTTAACTTTTGTGGAGAGGTATTCAAATTCATGAATGACCTTGAAAAGATTTGGATTGAGCACATTGAGCCAAAGAGCTGTTCCTTAACCTGCATGAGTTGCCGTCAAATTAAGATAATGTTTCTTGGAGAACGCAAGGCAATGCCGATAAAAACAAATTAAATGTCAGAGAGGTCACCATGACGAACAGGGTGGCGATGTATTCAAAGGAAAAGCAAGTTCTTTCTTAGATGAATTTCATTATTGTACATTATCAAGAGACACAATATGTCGAAGGGTAGAGATTAATAGATATTGAAAAAAGAAAAGATAATCTTGAAGTAACTGTTACATGAGTGTTTGTATCTATCTGGTCTGTATATTTTGACAAAGTCCTCACAGAATGCAAGTCTTGGCTACTATTAATTTGTATTTGACTAACATCTCTGAACACCATTGCCTTCGATTCTGTTGCTAAAACAATAGCGCTGATTTTACAGAACAATCCTTCAAACTTGTCTTCAATAATGATTTCATGACTACAAAATATGAGCCTTATTCCCCATGTACAGTTAGGGAAACCAAGCAAGAACAACACAGCAACTTCAACCGTGATCCAATGAGGAATGATATTTAAAGGTTTGGTGATTCATTTTTTTTCATATCGCGGGAGATAAAATAGTGTCACAGGCCGTTCGGGCCCTCTAAGACGGCTTGGGCTATCTTGAGCCGTCACCTGTATTTTTTCCTTTTTAGCACGACCATGGCCTTAATCATGAATGTCATAGTTTTGAATCAAAGAATACATTCTTTGACAAATGTTCCATTCAAAAAATATCAGTTACTCACCCAAGGGCCAAATATCTGCCTTTTAAGTTTATGTCGTTAAATCTACTGGCCGGGTCCTCTGTGGCTTCTACTCATAGAAAACCATAACTAGAATGCTTAAGTTCAACAGGAGCTGTACCGCATGAGCATGTTTTCAGGTCAGCTGACGCTGGTGGAAATGGGACAAAGATATTTCGTTAAATCTCGCTTCTGGCAAGTTGAATCATTATCATGAAACGTTTGTTATTCCTCTTTATCTTAATTTCTTTTGAATCTTACAAATATACAGGTAGAAAGAGTGGTACAATATATAAAAAAAAACATGCTTTTAGGGCATAATACACGTAACGTGTCTAAAAAAAAAAAAGATTTGGACATTAGTAGAGCAAATCATGTACTCTATTGATTGCCCTTGTTTAGCAACGCATCTCGAAAATCTCAAAAGTGTAACAAAATGTTTTCGTCTCAGCTATCCCTGGTGGAAAAAATATTTCATTTGTAGTCAAGCTACTTAGGACAAACTATGGTGCAAATTTGAATCATTGACGGCTTGTCCAAATTCAGAGTAGAGACCCCTAATAAGACTCCTTGTCAACCAATTGCTCTTGTCCAGCACGCTTCATAAAACGGGTTTGAGTAAGTTGTTTGACCACATTTTTAAGAACGAAATTTTGAAGAGGTTAAAGTGGGGCTCAAGTTAAAGTTTTCATCCATGTGGTGGAAACACTTAACTGAAACGCAAGGAACAAGCCTGGGTTCAGGTTGACCTCCAGAGGTGTCAGAATTACCTTGTTTACGTATAGGCGCAATTATGTCGCCCACATTCAAGCACATTGCTGGGAGATTGAAACAAAATTCCGAATGCCTCATCATTGCGTTGCAATTTTGGACACATTTTGTTACACTTTCAAGATTTTTGAGATGTGTTTTAGCAACACAAGGGCAATAGAGTACATGATTTGCTCTACTTATGTCTGAATCTTTCTTTGACATTTTACGTGTATTCTGCCCAATAAAGCATGTTTTATGGTGATGTATGGGTTATGGTGGTGGAGATGGTGTAGCGCAATTGGTTAACGCGCGGCCGAGCTATACTCGGGTTCATGGGTTCAATCCCAGGTCTCCCCACCAAACACCCCACCCCATCCCATATACTCTAGTGGATCATTGCCTTGAACGGCGCTCCAGGAACCAAGAGTGGGAGAACAAGACATTAATCAAATATAAATGTAACAATCCAATGAGAAAAACATTCTCGCAATAAAAAAAACATTATTCTACCACTCTTTGTACATGTATATTTGTAAGATTCAAAAGAAATTAAGATTAAAGAGGAATAACAAACGTTTCATGATAATAATTCAACTTGCCTGAAGCGAGATTTAACGAAATATCTTTGTCCCATTTCCATCAGCGTCAGCTGACCTGAAAACATGCTCATGCGGTACAGCTCCTGTCGAACTTAAGCATTCTAGTTATGGTTTTCTATGCACTCAGTCTACCATCTCGTGAGACCACAATCACAGCAATGCCAATGTTTGAAGCCCAAAACTTGCATCACTGACATTGGTACCAGCAAACAAATAAACCTGCCAGAGCTTGCCTAAATGTCCCCATTTAACTTGTAGAATCACAGCTTTCTATCTAAATGAGCTTGATTTGGATCTGGGACCCATGTGAACGCGTTAATTTGGAACGGAATTGAAGGTTCAAGATTCAACCACTATGGTGCACTGAAGTCACTATCGTACTCTTCTGAATAAAGAGCCCTAGGAAAAATATGGCCAAGAAATAACACTTTTGCCCTTCCCTTTTTCCTCTATGCTAGCTTCTAGGATCTCTGAGAGCTCCCATGTCTAACATACAGCCCTGTATTTAAGAGAGGTATGAAAGTGAATTTCAGCGCACCAAAGCGGTTGATTTTGAACCTTCAATTCCCGTTCCAAAACAATGTTAAAAACATTGTACAAAACATACAATATAACATTATTGGGAACCAATTCTTCAAAGAATTGTTCAAACAATTTTTCCCTAGAGAACCACCAAAGTGCCTAGATTCCTATTTTCCTTAAAACAACCAGATCGGAGGTAACTTTCTTGACAAAAATCATGATTCATGTTTTGCCCTAGGAAACTAACCTACCAAAGTACTGGAGTAATGAAACTAATTTTGGCTAATTTTACCTATTCATAGTGTATTTTCAAGTTGGTACGATATCTTAATTTGATAATTGCAACTTCATAACAAACTTATTTTCACCCAGCCATATGTATTATTGTAATTCTATGAAGAGTTGGCCTCTCTTCATGTACAAATTCCACACTGACTTTTGACTACATGACTTTTTGATCAATAAAACATTAGAATTTTGGCGCTTTTTTTTTAAATTAAGCAACCTGTCTGGCTTATCAATCGGAATTCTAAAAGGACTCTCCTTAACCTCTTGACTTTCTTTAGAATTTAGGAGTTAGGGGAAGGAAATTGCTAAGCCAAATTATAGTGATATCTGGTCATCTTGAAAGGAAAATATCAGTCAAAATTAAGCGCCGTTTTCCTTAACGTGCCAGAATAGTGGATTGTCACTTCCAGGATGTTATTTAGTTTCCTATTATTTCAGGCCTTGGAGTTCGTCAGGCCTCAAAATTGACTTTTGGGCAGCCTCACTATGTGCCTCAAAATGTATTTCCCTATAATTTGGACAAGCATTCACAAAGTTCCGCAGAAAAAATTCAAGATTTTAGAGTAGACCATAGCCCCTTACGCTTGCACAATATGTTACTTCTGCACTCCAGAGGCGCTTTGTTCAGCTCTACCATAAGGGCGAATGCCGATTCCTGTTATGAATTAAATGCGCTTTGTTTGTTTGATAATTTTCAATCTTATTTCTTAGTTCGTCAATGACCGAAGAATTGAGTTCAGCAGGCAAAGCAGTTATTGTGAGCAATCTACGTGCTCTCAATTTTCTTTGGGCCTTGCTGTAATAAGGCCTATTGTTCTCTCTCTTTTAACACCAGAACTGACTTAAGACTGGCACAACTCGCACAAACTCGCGCATGCAACCTCACCATCACTTGGTGCCACTTTCGTTTCTGCATTGCCTTGTCGGCCTATCCTCTACTGACTGACTGTCAATTCCTGCTCACCGCCGAATTAACAGCTGTTTGTTCCTCATCCGGTCTTTTCGATTTGCTCCTCGTCCACGCTACAGACGTGAGCATCATGGCCGTGGGTAAAAATAAGGTAAGCCCTACACTTGACCCACAATGAGCCTCGGGGGCTAGCCTCGGAGTGTCAGGACACATCTCCGGCTTCCCGTGAGATCAGGCTAGATCCATGACTGACGTGCTGGCGTGCTTTTTCAGGGTTTAATCAAAGGCGGTAAGAAGGGCGCCAAGAAGAAGATTGTGGACCCCTTCACCCGCAAGGATTGGTACGATATCAAGGCCCCGTCCATCTTCAAGGTCCGAGATTGTGGGCAAGACTTTGGTCAATCGAACTCAGGGCACTAGGTAAGGATTGTGGGATACCTGTGGGTGGTCTAGGCTCTATGAGAGTGTGACACATGACTGTTTGTTTGTGTGTGACCCTAGGATCGCTTCGGACGGTTTGAAGGGCCGCGTGTACGAGGTCTCGTTGGCGGATTTGCAAAACGAGCATGACGCTGAGCGCTCCTACCGCAAGTTCAGCCTCATTTGCGAGGAGGTCCAGGGCAAGAATTGTCTGACCACGTTCCACTCGTCCACCCTCACCACCGACAAGTTGAGGTCTATGGTGAAGAAGTGGCAGACCCTGATCGAGGCCCATATCGATGTCAAGACCACCGATGGCTACTTGCTGCGTCTGTTCTGCATTGGGTTCACTCAAAGGCAGAGCCAGCAACGATCCAAGACTTGCTATGCCCAATCCCAAAAGGTAAGCTATGATTGGGGGAATTTATCCCGAGAGGTTGGTGGTGAAATGATGATACGCTTTATCCATTCTCCGAGCCCACACGAGTACCCGGCCGAGGTCAGATTCGCGTGTCTGGTCCTTTGGGCCTGGGATATCGACCTAGGTTTTCTAGGCCGAACACCCGGGATCCGTCCGTGGGAAAGAGTGGGCCAAGACGTAATTGCAGGCTCTGATTCCAATATGTCATGACGATAGTGCGAGGGCTGACAGTACCTAGATACTAACCGGATATCTTTTTTTTTTTTTTTTTTTTTTGCTTTCATTTTGGGGTTTTTAAGATTTAGATCCGTCAAATCCGCAAGAAGATGGTGGATATCATCCAGCGTGAGGTGGCTGCCGGAGACTTGAAGGATGTGGTGAACAAGCTCATTCCCGACTCGATCGCGGCTGATATCTCTAAGGCCTGCCAGGGCATCTTCCCCCTTCACGATGTGCACATCCGCAAGGTCAAGGTGTTGAAGAAGCCCCGCTTCGACCTCTCCAAGCTCATGGACTTGCACGGTGAAGGTTCCAGCAAGGGTGCCGTGGCCACCACTGACCCCACCACGGGTGAGGTTGTGGCCCGTCCCGACGGGTTCGAACCCCCTGTCTTGGAGTCGGTCTAGAGCCAAAAATTCGTGTTATGCTAATAAAACCCAGAAAAAAATAGGCTTTGGAGTAGTTAATTTCCTGATTACTGCAACGGTGGTGCGACTGGACTAGACTAAACCATAATTTTGCCGGATTTCGTCGTTCGAATACTATCTCGACGCGTTCGTTCCGGCCTCCCAATCGTCTCTGGAATTGAATTTTTTTTTGGAATTGAATTACGTGTTTTTGGTGCTCTAATGTCTGTTTGCACTTCTAAAAAATTACGGTTGATTGTTATAACTCCCTTAAGATCACATGGTGTTTGACGTTAGAGAATGTATTTTCTATTAAAATTGGCACATGCCAGCTGGATGTGCCATTCCATGCAAATTCCAACGGATCCGAGCATGAGTAAATCGAAAAATCGTATATGTCCAAGGGTATTTCGGGTCGAATTTTGAGCTCGAACGTACCGACGGGAATAAGGTATATTTTACAATCGGTTAAGCTCGTTAAAAACAAGCTGGTTTCGCGGGTTATCCCTGGTAAAAATTTTGCTGTAGGGTTAAAACCGTGGATTGGCATATCACAACTAGAGACTCAGAAAATCCGACTCAACGAAAGGTTGCCTTCGACTCTCGGAAAGACCAAAGCCCAATTCATCATTCGGGCTCTCGGAAAGAACCACCCACGTTTTCCCCCAAAACTGGCAGAGCCTTTGAGAGGAGTTGGGTGGGCTGAATTACAGTGCGCAACCTCGAGATTTTTCACCTCTTATCTTAGGTCGATGCTTTATGCCCGGTCCAGGCATACAATATTTACTAAGAATTGACCCTGCCAGCCAAATTGGCCGACGCGTTTTTCCGAGCAAATGGATGAGAGCTGGAAGGTTGTTCAAGAATAGTAGTTTCTGATGGTAGAGGCGCTGCCTTCGATCGATTGGCCTAGCATTGTTCCTTGGTCACTCATTGAGCTGCATGCTTTAGAAAACCACCACAACCCCGTTCTCTTACTTCTTTGCTTTATTTTCAATGGTACAGCTGAAGGCCATGTGGCTTTGTTTTGATTTGATTTTCTGCCTCTCTCGATCTCTTGATATTCTAGCATATCTAGGCTTATAGGACTAAGGTTACAAAGCCATAGAACCAGAAGAACGTGCCAAGAAAATGGTTTAGCCATTCCCAAGAGCGCATCAATGGAGATCGAGGAATCCCAAGAGGCTCTGCTCTCCAATGTGGAGGTCCTCCATTTCCTCCGGGAAGAGCGTCAACGCCAATTTGGAGCCAAAGCCCAAAAGAAGAATTGGCCACGCCATTTATCGGGTGCTAATGCCACCATCCTACTCGAGACCCTCACCCACTTGGAAACCCAACCCTGTGCCCATCACGAAGCTGAACAGGTCAAGGACTTCCTGGAAGCCATCAAACCCTTTCAATTGAGCCAATCCGAGGTCTTGCAGATCGTGAACCAAGTCCCGGAGTCGACCGTGGAACTACATCTCTTGATTGAGGAATGCGAAGAGCGATTGAGTGAGGAACAAATTGAAGCTATCCTCGAACTCGTTCGCAAAAATTTGGGCCCGCCCGTGGAACCCGAAGCGGAACAAGAAGACCAAGGTAATCCAGACGTGGAACCTGTCCCTGCGTAGATCCTGCGTGGGTGAAAAGCACCGATTCTCAAGATGTGGCGACAGGTGTGGCATCGGAGTTACGCCACCAATCCTTTTGGTATCAAACTTTTACCGGAGGCCATCCGGAGCCAATTGTTCATCCAACCCCCGACCTCTCAAGTTGACCAACAACCCCCCGAGCAAGTCCAGAAAGCCTTAGCTAGCCTTCATGAGTTCGAATTGAAGCCTGAAATCCAACAAAATGAGTTGTCTTCCGATGATTCATTTCCCATCAAATTGCCCCAATTGTATGGAGATGTGGAATCGCATTTCTACAAAATCGCCTCAGAACAAGTCCAGCCATACCAAACCATTCTGAAGCACCTTCTTCAATCCCCGATCTTAGCCCAACCCTCCCAATGGATCTATGAACCGGGCTGGACTAGATACGCCCCCAATGGTCGTCCGGAGAGAGTCGACTATCCATGGGAACCTTGCTGCTCGTTCGACGTCGAAGTCTGCGTCCAGGATGGCCATCATCCCGTACTAGCTACGGCCTTAACGGATCAGGCTTGGTACGGGTGGTGTTCGCCGCACTTAATCCAAGGCACCAATCCTGAGACGTTAACGCCGGAAGATCTCATTCCAATGTCGGATCCAAACTTGAAGCAACCTCGATTGGTCATAGGTCACAATGTGAGCTATGATCGTGCTCGTTGCGGCACGGAATATCTCTTGAGTGACACAAACACTCGTTTCTTGGACACGATGTCCCTGCACATTGTGGTCAACGGGATGACGAGCGGCCAACGGATGTTGAAGGCCAAGTACCAAAGTCAAGAGAGCTCTGACCAATCGGATAGCGAGACAGTCATGCCCAAATGGGTCGACCACACGGCCTTGAATAGTCTCCGCGATGTCTACCAGTTCTATTGCCAAGGCCACCTAGCCAAGGATGACCGAAACGTGTTTGTCAAAGGCACTTTGACGGATATTCAGGATGACTTTCAGAACCTGATGACTTACTGTGCCACCGATGTCGAGGCCACTCTGAAGGTCTTGTGTGCGCTTTATCCCATGTTCCAAGATCGATGTCCCCATCCGGTCTCCTTTAGTGGGATGCTTGAAATGGGCTCGGCCTTCTTGCCCATTAGTGCTCGATGGGAACATTACCTCCAAGAAGCCAATGAGACGGCCTTCGAGGTGGAGCAGGAAATGCACACAATGCTGGCCAGGCAAACCGAAGAAGCCGTCCAATTAGCTCGAGATCACCGCTTTGAACGAGACATGTGGTTGTGGGATCAGGATTGGTCACGCCCTAAACTCAGGTTCAAATTAGACAAGAGGAAAAAAGGAGCCATGGAAGTGAGTGTGGGGCCCAATGATGATCGAAGAACTCAATTGAGAAAGAAGTTTAGCAAGTTGTTCGGATCAGCCGAATGTTTAGCCAAGATTCAACCGAAGAAACCGGGCTATCCCAAATGGTTCCAGGACCTGTGTGAACGACCTCCGGGCAGCTTCTATCCCGTGTTAGGTGAGCTTACACCTTCGAAGAAGATTGTGCCCAAAATACTGAGGCTCAAGTGGATGAACTACCCCGTCCATCGACATGAGACCCACAAGTGGGGCTACATCATGCCGTGCTCCCATGACCATCCACTAGATAGAGCCAGCTTATTAGAACTAGGTGAAAACGTGTTCCCAATGAACCAATTGGAACACACTTTAGAGAGAGACAGAAATCAAGACAGTGACGTCTTCATTACAGAGCCACCCGATTTTCCGAGGAATGCCACACCTTTTACTCGAGCAGAAACACCGGATTCAGACATGGAAGTGCTTATTAGTGAGATTCCAGGCGGAAAATTCGTGCGACTGCCTCACAAAAATGGCAAAGGAAGTAATGTCGGCAACCCCTTGTCCAAAGATTTTCTGACATACGTCAAGGAAGGCATTCTGAGGACCGAATCCGAGGGTCAAGCGGCCAAAATCTTGATGGGAGCCAAATCCTGCGCTTATTGGAAGAGCAATCAAGATCGAATCACGGGCCAGATGGTCGTCAAATCAGGAGATCAGGGCAATATCATCCTGCCTATGATTGTGTCTGCGGGCACATTGACCCGTAGAGCTGTCGAACGCACTTGGCTCACGGCTTCCAACGCTCGACCAGACAGAATTGGGTCGGAATTCAAGGCATTGGTTGAAGCCCCGCCAGGTTATCGTTTGGTCGGGGCTGATGTTGATAGCCAAGAGTTGTGGATCGCGGCGGTTTTGGGTGATGCCAATTATCTGAGAGAACACGGTTGCACTCCCTTGGGATGGATGACTCTGCAAGGCACCAAAGCCGATGGAACCGATATGCATTCAGTGACAGCCAAAACAGTTGGCATCTCCAGGGATAACGCCAAGATCTTGAACTATGGCCGGATTTACGGCGCTGGTTTGGCCTTTGCGAGCACTTTGCTCAAGCAATTTAATCCTAGTTTAGATGACGCCGAGGCCAAGCGATTGGCCTCCTTGATTTATACGAAGACCAAAGGACGACGCGAATACCAACTCAACTCCATTGGAGCTAAATGCAAGGCCATTTGGCTCAAAACCAAAGGCCACACCGACTTGGAAGCCACTTACAAAGAGTCCAAAGGCCAATTGATTAGTCGACAAGAATTCTATCAACTCGTGCGAATTCGAAACAAGTGGAAGTTCGTCGTGGAGAAAGAACTTGACGAAGACAATCTGTACCTACTGAGTCCGGAAGGCCAAGACTTGGCCTTGAACTTCCTAGGTCACACAGATGTGACTGTGAATCTTACAACTTTGGCTAATCTGATCATTTCCATGGGATCGATGACCTACGAATCTTCCCGGGAACTGGATTTCCGTGCCATTCAAAAGGAAATTTGTTCCCGATTAGCTTGGGTCGGTGGAACAGAGTCCGAAGCCTTTAACCGACTTGAAGGGATCGCCTTGAGTTTCAGTCCAAAGACCCCCGTTCTCGGTTGCAAGATCTCCAAGGCCTTGGACTCGGCCATGGTGGGCTCGGATTTCTTGCCCAGTCGCATCAATTGGGTGGTGCAAAGCTCTGCAGTGGATTATCTCCATCTACTGCTAACCGCCATGAAATGGTTGATCTCGGAGTACGGCATTCAAGCCCGTTTTGTCATCTCCATTCATGACGAAGTCAGATATTTGGTCCACGAGAACGATGTATATCGAGCGGCGCTGGCCTTGCAAATCTCGAATGTTCTAGTCCGAGCCATGTTTGCCTCCAGACTGAACATGAACTCTCTGCCGGAGAGTGTGGCCTTCTTCTCGTGTGTCGACCTTGATCGGGTCCTTCGGAAAGACCCGTTCTCGGATTGTGTGACCCCTAGCAATCCCCAAGGATTGGCTCTGGGTCATGGAATTCCACCTGGAGAAGGAATCACCGTTGATGACCTAGTCGCCTTATCTAATCTAACCGGTTTACATCCTGCAAATAAACAGTCCGCCTTATAGTACATTCTTCTAAAGATTGTCTGAATGGTCGGTCCTCAGATTTTTTGGAGAAGGGATATCAATTTTACACTCTATTTTTTTGTTTTATATGATCCAAGTTTATGCAAGACGTTTGCCCTGTTAGGCGCCCTTAGTGGCGCAATGTTGACAATTCGATACAGGCCTGTGCGCTTAAAATGCGACACTTTTTTTAAATTTAGTTTTGAATGTATGTGATGCAAATAGTGTTGTAGTACAATGGTATGGAATTGAATGTAATCAATAACCAGGACCAAGAGCAACACATGTTACTCGATGTTTTCCCAATCGGCAGTCATCATCAATTCCAGCCTGAAGCGGAACTTGGTGCACTTGTTCTTGATGAAGCTAGGCTCAAGGTTGGCTCAGACATCCTTTGTGACGGTCTTTTGTCTTAAAATGGACACCTGACAACTTGCCCTTCAAACACCCAAGGTGGCAAAGTCGAACAATGAGCAGCTTGGACTGTGTTGTGGCCTAGAAAGTTTGTCTAAAAAGGTCGGGGGTGTGCAACTTCAGAAAAATATCATTTTATTTGCATTGTGGCACCTTGCACTTTCGTGTTGTCACAACCATGCTTCTCCCCAGGGGGTTTGAGCCCAGGAAAACACATACTTTGCTAACAACTGGCCATACGCGTCGGCATTAAGGCCCTCATCTATGAACACGAGGTCGCATTTTTGCCCATCAGAGCCACAATGACTGTCTAGACCTGAACCAACATGGACGACATCACCCCTTTGAGCCCCTAGGGACCTACTGAGTGATGGCAAGGTAGACAGTGGACCTGTCATAGTCCAAAGTCTCGGCAATCTTGGTGGATGTTATCCCCGCGTGGGGATAAGGCAAGAATTCCTGCTCTTTGTTGCTTCATATTTTGAGCTCTATCTACGTTATTGGCGAACGAATATGGCTGAACCTTTTCTAGCACCTTCTCCAAACACTCTTTTTGCAAGTTGAAATGGGTGTGTTTTCCCAAAAGAACTGCGAGAAAGAAAGCAAGAAATGTAAATAAGTTTTGCATTTTAAACGCACAGGCCTGTATACATTCACGATTACGCATCTATTTAGCTGTGATGGCAAACTGGCCAATCAGTGATAAAGATGCCAAGTGATGTTTCTAAAACAATGAAAAATATCACATTCAGAATGACACATGATCTGATGCTATCTATCTGAAGGTCGTGATTGTGCAAAACGGGTGTAATGTAACGATGAATAGTGGTTAGACAAGTTATTTCATATACTTTATGACTGAAAAAAGCCGTTTGATCGGCTAAAAAAATTAGTGCCTCCCGGATCATCTTTTGTGCTGCATTTCAAGATCCTTAATCTCATGCGTAATTTCGTTGCAAGGGAATACTTCAATACGTACAGCTTTGAAGAGTTTTTTAACATGTGTTCACAATGCAATCAGAAAATAAACCAGGAGATTCAACTCTTTCAGAACTTGAATATGGGATGGGCTTGGTGTCAAGAACCAAGTCAAATGATTAATCATGAGCACGTTCTCTATTTGAAAATAAAAATCCTTTCATCTACGTACATTGCCTTCTTGTTTGTAAACGCAATCTAGGGAGTAGACGTGGTGTAGTGGTTAGCAGAGATTCCTAACACGAGCGGTCCCCGGTTCGAGTCTGTTCCCGCTATCTCTCAAGGAGACGTTCAGACGCTAAACGCACCCACAAACGGAGAACCAATCTGATGCCGGACATGAAACTACCTACCTAAATTTGGATATGGCTGGTTTCGTTGGACGGGCGAAGGTGCACCCCTCGACCCTACCACCAGAAACCGAAAGAATGATCGCTTTTATCTGGGATATCGTCAACTACGTATTAAAGTTGCAACTTACTTGCGATGCATTTTGGCATGATTTCGCCTTCAAAATCAAGCCAGATCGTACTAAAATTAAATAATCTTATTTTTGAACCATAAGCATCTACCCATTTTTAAGCAATTTTCTACGATGTGATCGTGAAGTCCTCACTCCATCAATGAGGCACGTTATTTTACATTTCACTTAAGTGTGCTGTTTTTCTTTAAATTTAAGGTCAAAATTGACGACGTCAAAAATAGTTATGAGATAACAAGATTTCGAAAATGATGAAGCATTTTTGGGAAGTTCTGCCCATATCTAGCAGACATGGTAATGGATGACCATTTCGTGTGCACCGGATATACTCATATTATATATTGCATTACACCGCCAAAAGGACCTTATCCGCTTATTTGCTTCACTCATCTGAGCCCCACTCCTTGTCAGACCTTAAAACTGTTAAGAATTGTTAGTTTTGCCATTGTTTAGTTATTTCGAACAAGCACGCAATGGTTTACTCTAAGCCACGGGATAAAAGTTCATATTACATTTTGGAACAGCCGTAAGGGCTATCGAATGAGTCTGATCAATACCCAAATATTTACCTTAAAAAATTGTGTGAAACTCTATTACTGAAGCCAATTCAAATGGCTTATCGTTCACCCGAAGACACTCAAAAGCCTTGAAGCACTGTTTCTTTTCGTTGCATATTGGAGAGCAGAACTGTTGGTGTTGCACACCTAACATTAAAATATTTTGTAGTAGTATGTACAGGGTGGAAAGAAATTAAGGGCCGCTCTTTGTCGCTTCTGAAAATCCAACCCCCTAACTCAAAGAATGACTTGATCAGATTGAATCTCCAGTTTTTAATAAAAGGGATTATTGAAAAACCTAACACCATACCACGAATGATCCGAATTCACTCCAAAGGAGATTGGTAACCTTCTGATGTTTGCCCACCTAAAGATTGAGTCCTGAAAATCCAGATTTCGGCCATTAGCCTGGTGTGTTCTAAAAGGATTTATAGCATTTGCATGAGGATCTCCACTCTCAAATCGTTTGAGGATGATCACTGAAAGGCTCACCAAACGTTCCCTTGTCTTTACCGGCCTTCAGGATGCCCTTAACCTTGGTTCTGACCTTTAGACTGCGCTCACTTGAATTTTCAGACATTGTTTTGACGGCACTTTATCAGAGGGCTACCCATCGCCTCCAGGATATCGATAGACCATTTGTAATATGTCACTAGGTACTTAACAGTTTCTCTTAAGGAATGCTTGTGGTTTAATGTCAAATAAATCTTTGAGCATGGAGAAATGTTGTGAAAAACAGCCATGGAGGCCCTTAATTTCTTTACACCCTGTATACTACTCTGTCTTTTTTTGTTAGAAATCTTAGATTTACTGCAACCGCTAGAAACAGTTTATCATAGTTATGAACAACAATAAACTTGAAAAAAGCTAAAGAGCTAAGGAAGCAAAGTTAATGAAGTACAATTATTTGCTCAACAGATTATTGACGAATAAAGGAATGATTCACAAGATAGAGTGCGGACTAAAAAAGGGGAGAAATATGGCTGGTTTCGTTCTGAATCTAAATACCAAACTCGCGAGACGGGTGCCAAGTCCACAAGAGACCAAACGTCAATAATACCATACCTTTAAATTTGGCATCTCAAGGTTATCCAAACCGAGCAGGGTTTTGATAAGCAACTTTGGCCTCAGTAGCAGTTGTACATACAATCCCATTTAGCGCGGCTTGCCTTGATTTTCTAGCTTAGTTACAAACAATGAGAAGCGGCGAATTGATGACGTAGCTATACTGCAAAAGGTGAAATGTGTGATAAACTTCTCATGTCAACATGTTTTATTTGTGGCGGCGTGCCTTGCCTGACTTGTGGATATTCTGGTTCTTGATCCTTGTGGCTGCTTTTTCCTCTTTTCTGATTGTCTTTTGGGACTTCATATGTCTAAAAACTAGCACTCCCACCACCACAAAGCCGAGGACGAAGAAAACCACACCTACAATCCCAACAGTGGATTTTGAGAGTTTCCCGATGCCCTTTTCCAACGCGGACGCTTCAATTTCGCATTTTCGTGCCTCGGATCGATATGAGAATCCATCGGATAGAAGAGGCGTGTTGATGGTGACATAACGCGGCCGAAAAACCGAACCTATAAAGGGTCTTTGGAGCTCAATTCCTCTCCATCCATACATGAAACCAAACGGTTCAATTTGTCTTCCTAAGTACATGGGGTCTTTGTAGAAATCATGTTGTGCAATCGGATCTGAACTCCCCTCCAAGCCAATCTGTAACAAATATTAGCCTTGGCCATAAGGAATGAACTGTTTTCATCCGCTATGGAGCATTGGTTGTTCACCTGTAACAATGGGCCTTGGGTATTGTAAGATTTCTCCGAGATGTTGGATCCCTTATCCAACCACCGAATCCATATTCCGGTAAACTCTTCTGATGGCAATCTAAAGGGTCTCGTCAAATTGAGTTGTGTTCCAACATAATCCGTGCGCTGCCAGGGGATCTCCGATTTGGGCATGGTGCTCATCTCATATCCAAAGTACCTGGGCACATCACTTAAATTGTACGGCGGTTGAGAGATCCGATTCAATCGGATGGTTATTGCAGAAACATGGATTTGGTCAGAGCCTTCAATGGGTTCGGTGACACTTTCGGTTGTGGAATTTGGCGATGTGGGTGGTATCGTTGAAGATTCATTAGCTTGTCTATTGTCGAAATCAAATTCAAAGTCGGGCAGATTGCCCGGTTTGGTTGTGGTTGAAGAGGTCGTTGTCGTAGTGGTGGTAGTGGTACTTCTGGTAGTGGTCGAGTGTCCGAAACTCGGGATCAATTCCACTTGTACAATCATGGCCTTGTAACAACTGGCAGTGCATGGGAACACGTGGTTGTACTCCTGGAACACGAAGTCCGGATCATTTTTCATAACTTCACTCCGATTCTCCTTGATCTTGTCCACCATGAGGCAGGAATCAAGACTAGGGAACAAGTGCTTGTTGCATCTCCGGTTGGACGTGGAATGGTGAAAGAGGATCTTTTCGGCTTGGGTCATATTTTTGGTCGCCCTTTGGCAGGATGACTGTGTGCGATACTTTTCATAGTTATCAATGTAGAACTTCAAGGGACAGAAAGTAGATTTCTCATAAAGGGGGTCCTTGTCGTCTCCTACCAAATTCTTTTGAATATAACGGTACTCTCGCTTGGAAAACCCGCCATAACAACAAACTGGGTTGTCCACTCCGGCTTGACAACCGGCTACAGGATATCGGCTCTCGATCGATGACCAATCATGATCGGAGAAGCTCAAGCCCGCGAGTGCCTTGTCCACGTCCGTTGCCACCGAAGTCGGATAATCGGGTGGAAACTTGCCATAAAAGTAGTTTGAAGCCCTATTCACGTGACAGTTGAAGAGGCCCAGCTTCATCATCCGCCACATGAGCTTATACTCGCTCCAAAATCGAACAAGGGTCGATGCATTGGCGGGAGATCCTGGAACGGAAGAATCCGGGTACGGGGGCTCGATCGGGCTCTCTTCACTCAAACCAAGTTGAAAAATGATCCGATTCCCAAAGCCAACTCCATGGGGCTTGATATAAAATCCCATGGGAGTACCGGGGTCTTGCCAAGATCTAGAAACGAGTTGTTTGTGATCGTCATACTCGAAAAGGCCGTGTAAGGCTCGCACTGGGGTCGACGTGGCCTTGACCTTGACGGGAAAAGTGGTCCACTGATCCGCAGGGCTCAAGAGAGGTGTTAGCGTTCGAGGATCGCGGTAATCGGATAGTGGAGGAAAATTGCCCAATTTCCTCCCACTGGACTCACATAGCCAGTTTTCCTCTAATTTACCATAATTGAAGGCCAAACCGACACGAAATGACCCTATGGTCAAAACCATAATGAGAACGAGCAACATCTTCCTTACCGTCCAGAACTGAATAATGGCATCAAATCTACAAATGAAGCAGTTCGACTTTTCAACGGACGTGGTCAAGCAACACTCTACTACTAACTCTATGCTCCATGGCCAGAAGTGTAAAAAAAAAAGCGAAAATGAATAAGATGGAATGCTTCAACTCAAACGTAATATTACATAATCCTATATTTATAGAGGCCAAAGATAGAAACAGAGCTCAAGAACAGCGATTATTTACGAGTAATAAACTTGTCTTGTTTAAAGAAGTGCGCGCACTTTTTGGCAAACACGTTAATTAATTACCCTTGACATTTAGTATCTACATCCTTTTCAAAACCATTTTTCACAACTGGTTTCGTCATTCCGATCCATCAAACCCTTTTTTACCAACTTTAAGAGAGCCAACTAACCAACCCGACAACCCGTCATCCAGAGATTGGTAGTTTATTAGATGCGAAGTCAATTTTGGGGAAGCAACGAAGTAATCTCGATAAGTTTAATGGTATTGGTAATTTAATGGTAGATGTAATTCTTGCACACATAAGATGCATTACTTTTCAGTTGTTTATTGTTTATTGCTGTCACCACTCCGACACACCCTTTGGTGTATTAGTAAAGTATAGGTAGAGCTGTCGTTGTGCTTGTGATCATTTTTCCCAGTAACTTCGTCGTATCAATTCCAACCCACGTTTCAAACATATGTTTATGATTGTCAAAAAAAAACTATCAAGCGCATATCCCTCTAATTAGGTTATGATTGAAAATTGGGAACTCAAAGCTTCCAGAAAAAGAAGAAGTCAAAAAGGGGCGCCCAAGCAAAAATTATTAATCGTCCTTAGTACAATGCAGTTGCATGCCGTTGCAAAGGCCTTAAGAATAAGAAACAGACCAGCATGAACTCCATCAAACGTCAGTATCATGTAAGTGCTTAAGAAGTTGAATAACAGTCTCATATTACGTCTTTAATCCTCGTGTGCATCGACAAAGTTACAAATGAAAACATCGGTTGGCTCTAGGTTGAATATGAATTTAGGAGGGTGTTAAGTTCCAGGAAAAAAAACATTTTCGTTTAGGTAAAATAATGTCAATGAATGGAAAAATCATACAGTATAATTCAGATATTTTCTTCATCTTAAATTCATGAATGGAATCCATATAATTAAATCAGATTATGCATTAGTTAAGGGAATCATCTCATACGCGTAAGACCAACATATAATCAAGGACAAGTTCATTTAATTTCAAAGCGTTCAGTTTAATCCTGGAAAATTTGCAAATTTGATGCAAGAGTTCACTTGTTCAATCCAGAGTTATGTCTGTGGGAATGAATGTTTCTAACACTAGTATTCAAATATGACAGATTATTGCTTTCGTAGGTGTTTGATTTATCGTGATTAACTATCTGTTACAATTACAAGGTAAAAGCAGTAAA
Organism: Tigriopus californicus; assembly: GCF_007210705.1. Taxonomy (NCBI): domain Eukaryota; kingdom Metazoa; phylum Arthropoda; class Copepoda; order Harpacticoida; family Harpacticidae; genus Tigriopus; species Tigriopus californicus. The sequence continues at coordinate 13,472,373 of NC_081449.1, read as the reverse complement.
ATTGCTCAAATTATTTCAAGGAACTGCATAAACCAAATGAAGGTTCCAATTTTGCTCACTTTTGATCTTGATTCTATTGGAACATTGAAGGGGGAAAAGACGATGACGTCATGACCATTTTTTAGGAGGTCACTTGAACTTTTGGGGGTTTATAGCTCTTTGTTGAGAGATGAAATTACAGCTTCAAGTCATTCATCCTTGAAAGGAACTGTTCATCATTCAGGGACACCAGAGTCACTGATCTAACATAGCATTGTTATAAACTGCCGCAATTTCACTCATTAACGCACATTGAAAACCCTCTAATGCTGAAAAGGGCAATTTTGGCACTCATTTGGGCTACTTTTAAAATTCCTAGCTTTGCAAATGCTTTTTCGACACCGTTGAAAAGTTTTTGTCAAAATCATGAGTTACATTTTGCTTGTGTTTACCTTCACTGTATTGAAAAGTAGCCCAAGGACCGCCCAAAAAATGGCAAGTTGGACCCGCCAAGACTTACATATAAATGTCGCCTTTATCGACAGCAAATTTGCAAAAAAATCACCTGAATTTGAACCCAAAAATTGCAAATAAACCTTTCAAAACATAGGCATTGTTGAACTGTAAGGGCTATTTTTCCCTACCATATCAAGCAATAATCAATGAAAAGGAAAGTTTTGCTATAATCATTTCCAGCACCAGAATTTGAATCCACTACACCTGGGGAGAAGATTCTTGCAGTTTAATCCCTTAAACTGATCGGCTAGACTAGCATTTTGTACCTCTATTTTTGATATTGCATCATAAAAATTTATCTGTGTTCAACAACAGAATTTACATAATGTCAGAGTCAAACTGTTTTTTACAGACTTCCTTACCGCTACTGAGATTGGAATCCCAGCACTTCAAGACGAGAAATTTATTCCTTTGACTTAACTTTTATTTATGTACTCTATGCAGGCTCTTGGTAATATATATGCACACCATGTTCGACTCTCATGTCAAACTTTTTTCTAAATAAAATGGGGAAAGTTTCAATCTCATGGAAAATTGACACAGTTTCATAACGTTCTTAGCAATTCCAGAAATATTGATATTTTTGTGCTCAAATGGCTGAAATTGAATAAAAAATTGCGTTAAATAGCAAATATTGCTGATGAAATTGGAAAGTTTGCAGATGCAAAAGAATTGCAGAAACTTCTGGAAAATGCAAATCTTTTGTAAAATCTGTTATACTTTGCAAGATACAAGTTTTTGCCCACCCTATTGATGAGTCATCAATCGGATGCTACTTGAAGAACTCAATACTTTAGCCGTGTCATTATTCACGGCTAAATAACAATACGTAGTGCCGTGATTGAAGGAGATTTTGATTCTGATTTAACTCTCAAAAATAATTTGAATCTATTTCATGGAAGACAACTTAAAATAGTGGTCTTAAGATCCAATCATGGTAATCTTGGCGAGCCCTCCCCTACCGTGTGTCTAGACACATCTTTTTAATTGTTTAAAAGGACTTAATTTCAACTTTTTGAAATTCCCTGTTTTTAAAGAAAGTCGCATCTCTCTGATCCAACCTCCGATGAGCACATCGAATTACATGCCAAACAATTTTGCCCATAAAAGGGGACCATAATAAGGCCTTTAAAGTTGATGTCTCGATTGCATTTTAATCGCTCAAACCTGGCCAAAGATTTTATAGAGGTCTACATTATGGCTTAAAGATGACTACAATACGCGACCCATTGGCAAGTTCCATGATGACTGAAGGTAAGCTCTTTATGGCTATTTTAGGAAACATTTTGTTTGTCAATTGATATGCACACTTGGGGCATAAAAAGAGACTTGAAACTGTAAATGATGTCTTAATGATCAAGAAGCTTAAAAAATATATTGGAAAGTTAAAAACACAGAAGTTTTTTTAAAGTGTCCAAGATGTTTCTTTACACCGAGCATTCATTCATGTGAGTAAACTCCTTCATATCCTTCATATAATCCCTATAAACGATTAAATATGAACAAGTCCATCCTTGCGAGTTTTTATTTCGTCTCAATATTTCGTCCGCTTATCGATTATGTCGACCACCATGTCAAGGTGAAAGTATTTATGGAAATTTGCAGTAAAGATTTTTGTAGATAATTGACCAAGCTCCAATATGTACAGGTATATCTACATGTATTTATGTATTTGCCGTTGATGTCACTGTACTTATTTGCGTTGTATTGTTTCCATCACATACATTGTCTTTCAGCGTGGATGAATACGAATTTGTTTTTGATCATCGTTAGATCTCATAGCTATTGCATATAATATAAAGCATATCAGATGACTTTCGGCTGGAATCTCGTTGCGTTCATTCCGATTTTGCCGTCTGAATACGAACAAATCCTGTAAAAAATGAAAACTTGAATTTTTGTTGCTGTTTTCGTAGAAAGGCTCCTTAATAGGCTTAGGACCCTCCCATCATCACCTGCATCACTAGCTAGTACTTTTGATATTTGAGCTATTACTCTCTAGTTTCGACTATATTCTATTCCATACAAGGGTATGTATATTCATCAACTCTTGAAGACGGTTTCCATTCAACTTTGTCGGGTCATGAGATGGGTCAACGAGTTCAAGGTTGTATGTAAAGCTTTGGCTGGAATAAATGATAGGGTTCAAAGCTGAAAAACTTTTTGGCCATAGCTGGCTGGCCTGGCACGATTCTGAATTTGACACGACTTGGCTTGCTTTTATTAGAAACAAGAGATGGACAGTGGTGATCTGAAGATGATCGTTGTAAATCTAACTTGAACGATGGAGAGCCCTTGAGGCGACATGTAGTGGTCACAACATATCAGTTAAGCTTCGTCACAAAACAATTTGTGGTTGAACGGGGTTTTTTACTCCTCAGGCCGAAATAAAATATTTTGACATGCTTCACTTGTTGGATAAGATTAAGTGAGGCGTTGAAAAACTGGCAATTGCTGGATAAACGTGAAGATTCTGATTCTGTTCAATTTCAAAACTTCATAACAGGATGATCGAAAGACCCTCCTTCGTTTTGTTGGAAATTCAAGCTCTAGAATAATTTTACAGTTCCTCTCGTACTTTAAAGTACTTTCTCAAACTATTGTTGAGCAACTGCAAGTATGGTGTTGTAAGAAAAACCTAAAAATATGCGGCATTTTTTCAAATACGAATCCTGCCATGAAGCACAACATGCTTATGTTTGATGTAGCTTGGAGTCATATTTCATCTTTTGCTCATTTTAGATTTGTAAATTTCAATTGTCTCTGTTGTCTCTGTGAATGGACGAGAAGTTCATTTCAGTAAGCTATTGATAGTGCAAGAGAAACAAAAAATGGAAATGCTTTAAAAGCTTTTTTTGCTGACATACCAGAGGGGACGATGTTTTTTAAATATCGATTGAAAATGATTGAAATGATTGATTGAAAATGAAGCAATCAATTGCATTGAGAACCACTCATTAGTGATAGAATTCAGGCTTAATGTTTGATCGTTTGATGGCTTGCTACTGTAATATTTTTCAGCCTGTCTACGGTTCGAGGACAAAGGAACTATAAATGAGACCATTCCAACGCACAACTTATAAACAGGGCCATTCCATGGAAATAAAAACATAAAGTGGTTTTTACAAACCTTGAATCCCAAGATCGATAACAACCAAAAATAAAAAGTCAAGGGAAAGTAATATTTGGGAACAAGTTATTAAGCTATCAAAGCATTCTCGGTAGTCACATTGGCCTTCTTTTCATTGATGCTTTATTCTGGACGAACTCCAGTGTGACTGATGTTCTTTCAGCTTGTACGTAAATATGACACACCGATAGGACAGAGGGAAGGATTTCGGAGCTCATTCCTGTTCAAATCTTTATCTAATACCAAGAAGTCTTACAAAGTCTGGAGTGACATTATCATAGTCAATATGAAAACTTTAACTTTTTTTTGAGACATTCTTATGCATAATAGCGGTCTGGGGAGGAAGAGTAAAATTCAATAGATATCATAAAGATTTAAAAAAAAGAACGCCGTTCTATCTCTCAAAGAATGTTTATCTAGTTTACATGATAAAAAAAGGCACCATTGTCGTTATCAAGCCTGATGGTAAAACACGAAATTGGGTTTAAGATTTATTCTGTGCGCCATTTCAACCCCTCAACAAGCGTGTAAAGAGTTTTGGCGAAAATATCGAAAGAAGAGCGAAATTGAAAAATAAAGACAATTACATAAATATATAAAGCACTACCTAAAAGTAATAACGGAAAAATTGTATTGTGTACCTTGTTTCACCACTAAGCCATTGACGGACCACAGTTTACTAAGAATCTTGTATCGGTCGGTGTTGCTTCATCAAAAAGTATCTTCAGTTTTTATTCTGCCTCTCCAGAATATTTTAAGAGTTCCTGGTTTGGTTTTGTCGGAGCGAGGACTCTTGATTTTCAGCCAGGGCATCAGTCCGTGTATAGTACTCGTATGTATGTAGCTCGTGCACTTGTGCGGAAACAACCCGTCGGATCGGAATAGGCCGAGCTGAACTAGGATAAAACAACCAACTGCGTAAAGGTCGTCAGTGCTAAGATTAGACGAGGAGGATTGCTCAGTCTCCGTTAACCCTACGGCCAAGCGTGTGCTCCATTCACGCACGTTTTCAACTTGACTCGACTGAGCCCATTTTTCGACCGACTAATATCATTATTGGCAGTGGTGTCCTAGTGGGGTTGGGCACCTTTTGTGTGTGGTAGTCGAATCGAAACGATCAGTGACCAAGATGTGACGGGAGGGAGCGATGGTTTTCTTGGCTGTGTGACAATACTATTGTGTATCGAGACCATGGCTTTCACTCACAAGGAGAAGCCTCCCAAGATCCGGATCTTGGATTTCCTCCAAGGCCTGTGCTGCTCCTGCCGGTAAGATCGTCTTTTCACGCAAGCATGGATCTTTTGTAGGGTTGGAACCCCGCGTAACCACGATGCTACGTTCGTTCCATGTTTTGAAATATACATACGCGTACCTTGCTTTCTCCACATAGCTTAGAAAGCAATCCCGTAGATGGCGTGAAGACCAGCCTTGGCCTTCAGGCTCACATCCTTAATCTTCGAAGGAGCTAATGTCGTCGCAACAGTGTAGAGAAAGACTTGGGCGAGTGATGAATGTAGTGGTATGCAGGCAGCTCTTACGTATAGTACATAGAGGCAGACCACAAGGCAATGTTCCAAATTATATTTCAGGAGCGTTCCTCCTTCTCTCTCTCTCTCTCTCTCTTCGAGATGGATTCCTCGTTTCATGTGTCCGCCGCTAAATATTTGATGAAGGGAGCCCTCTGCCATTCACGATGACAGAACAGGATATTGTGCAGAACTCCCAATGGCCTTTTTATGGAATTGTCTCGAGTTCAAAGAAGTGATAATCCAGAGCTTCTCGGCTGCAGCTTCTCCTCTCTGTTCCATCACAAAAACGCCTGCTATTAAAACGTTCTACCAGAGAAAGAGAGCGAACCAGTCTAATCATATCGGATCCAAAGGGCAACTAGCTCAGTGCTTTGCCACGCTCATGTCCCCTTTTGAAGTGGAATGATCCCCGTCAATTGGGAACCCTGAGTCGAGCAAAACCGTGACAGGGAACGCGTATTTGGAGGACGTTCCTTGTGAGTTTGTTCTCCTCTTTCTTCTGTCTGTTTCTGTTTCTCTCGCTGTCTCTGAAAGTCGTGAGTGGAGCAGTGTTTGGTGGATAGAACCCGGAGGCCCTCATGCTTGCTCGTCGTACTTGAACATTACATACATACGTATGTCCCAGTTGCTTAAAGTCATCTTTTGGACTGTGATTCTCTGGAGTGTGTGAGAAGCCATACACGGAGAAAGGTCGACCCAACATCGCTTGAGCATCACTCAGTTGATTGACGGTGAAAAGGTAAGCAGTCAAGTCGTTTGAGGGTCCTTCGACAAATGTCCAATTGGTGTCCTTTACTTGAGCATCCACAACACATGTCCCTCCGATCCTGGATGTTCTCCCTGTACTCCATGGTATGCCCTGTTTTGAACGCATTGATGGCCTAAAAAATGAATCCATGTAATCATGTCGATTTGGGCGAGCCTGGTTTGGGTCTCCACCGTCAATGAACTAAAAATGCCCTATACACGTATATAGTACTCGCGGTGGGGATGCTGGTGGTAGAAGAAGTAGAAGAAGAAGAAGAAGCATTCAACATCGACTTGACTTGCTCGTGTGTGTGTGTGTTGAAGTCTGATCATGTGTTCCTGGCTGGCCCCAGCAGTCACACAAAAATTCAATGCGTACAAATGATCTGTTCTGTAGTATGAAGTCCCAGTAGTATTTATAATGTTCGCCTCGCTCTGATCCGAGATTTGTGCCTTGTTCAATAGAGTCCGAGGCAGCAGAGTCCTCCTCCTCGTCTCCTCGTCTTCCTCCGCCCAGATGCTCGCAAGAGCGCCAACATTGGAGAACGTGTGTGCAATCTTTGTGATATGAGGAGGCTTCACATTGAAACAAAAGAGCCAGTTCAGGTTGAGAGTTCAAGTCTATAGGTAGCGGAACACATTCTTGTGCTAGTGTGCTCAGTTTCCATTCATCGTCAGTCCAGCCAACAGACAAACAAACAAACAAGCAAACCCACCCACCCAACGAACAAAGTTTCTCTTAATCGGTAGTTCATGTCGAGTGCCTCATTGTGTAATTGGATAAAGGGCAAAAGGCCTTTACTAAGGCAGTTATGCAGCTATTCGAAAATGCTCTCGGGGGCCGACCCGGTCTTTCCGCATCAAATTGGAACAGGTAATTGCTAATCAACACACACAAACGCATTCACACGTAACGTCAATGCCAACTCTTTATCAAAGAAATTTACTTTGAAAAAAAAAACACGTGGTGAACATTTTCTCATTTTCACCCGAGCAGACACTTGTGGCTTGGAGTTATTTTGGGAGCTGGCCGGGCATCGGATTCCCTGGCCTCCTTTTTCAAAGCCGATAAGCTCGTGATTAGCGAACTGACGTATTGAAAGTCAATCAATGGATTAACCGTCTTGTTGGCTTTAACTTCCAACACGGTGAAGCTAGCTGGATTTTATTTTCTCACAAAGTTGGGAGATTAAGCATCGATTTTCCTCGTCGAACGCGATTGGTTCTCTTTGTACTTGACCTGAAGACCTGAGTGACAGAACGATGGAATGGAGCGGGCGAGCAAAGCAGGCAATGCATATTCCCAATATTCATTGGCTTGGATAACCATATTTGATGGGAACACTTGGGCCATAATCCGTGACGTCAGGGCTTCAATGAAGCATATCATTTGTGACGAAGGACATCCTTGTCAAGCTAGATCTGGTTAGAAATCCATTCAGGGAAGGATTGACAGGGAATTTAGAAGCCAATTGTTCATCGCTTTTGCGCCAATGTTCAATGCTTCTGAGCGAGTGCAAACGATGTACGGAGTACGCACAACGAGACGTCTGAACATTACAATGGTGTATTACGCGTATACAAGTTCAAATTGCAGGTAAGATTCCGCTCTGAAACGAGTTTAATTCGAGACAGACGAGCAAACTCTGACGAAAGCCGGCTTCAAAGGGAATTGATTTGTATTTGTTTTTTTCGCTTGTTCAAAGTACTCTGACATGGCGATTAAAAATCATCTAGTAGGGAAAACTGAAATGCAGGCTGGCCTTGAGTTCGCTAGAGAATAGAGCGACTGATATCAAATGACATTGGAAATTTTTTTGTAGACACCCTTTTCTGAAGTAATTCCAATTCTTTGGATGGCTTGGAGAAAAACATACTGAACATGATTCAGACGTTATTCAACGCGGACTTTATGGTTGGCGTGCTTCAAAACAAGCATGAGACCCACACGTTGCAAGATATTGTGATCATTTTTTTTTGTGGGGGGGGTGGAGAAAAACAAGTTCCCTCTAATGGGTAATAAAGTTAACCTTTTTTTAGCGACCCTGACCGATGGTGGTGAGCAGAGTTCTCGACTTATTCAAGATTGAAAACTCCAATACCTCACCACCAATGGACTGAAATATGAACCCAGTTATCCCTGTCTATAAAATAGTCGATCGCTTCATCTTGAAGATCAAAAGCTTTCTCAGGGATCAGCGTAGAATGTCTCTTTGTACCGAGCAAATCTTCAACTCGATTTTGAAGGTACTGGCCGAAAGTGTTAGCCGATTTTGGCAAAGCACTGAAGATGGTGAGCAAACCTCAAGGAACGTCGATTTTAGCAATTTTAGCCAATGACGAGACTTTTTTCCAAATGCGATGATGGTCGAACTACCAGGGTACAACACAGGCTTACTTGGACTAATTATAAGTTGTTTTGATTGTTGTAAATAACAACAGGTAATCCAGCCTTATGGCCTCATAATGCATAATGTATGGGTAACTCTGAACCATTCCTGAGGAGTGAAGACAAGAGCCATAAGTTCCAAATGACTTCTAATTGGGGAAACTTGTTAGTCAATGTTGGCAAAGAAACCGGGATGAGAAATCGATTGTTCCTCGTTCCAGGCACTCGTATTCTTCAAGTATGTCAACGGACACAGAGGATGATGTTGGCCTCACAATGGAAGCGTCTGTGGCCAAGATTAATCTTGAGGATCTCTCCACAGTCACCGTTATGTTAATATCAGCTAACGTTGGCTCCATTTTCGAGGACCCCGAGGCTCTTATTCCCAATTGGATCGACGAGGTCAATGGGCATTTGGCCGCTCTCGAACCTCAGTTCGTGGCCATCCATTTCCAAGAGGTAAGGCACAAGGAGAATATGAATATTGTATGTACCATTGTTCATACTTCCATAGTCCATCATGCCCACTTAATTCCATACAAGTAACTCCTCCTCACCAACTATTATTTGGTGGCGCGAGTTGTCGAGCAAACAAAGATGAGATTGTGACAATGACTGGAAACTAGACATTTAATAGCTCTTCTAGCCTCAATTTATTTCCAATTCCAATTCCTCAGAGTGAGTTCGACATCCTGTCGGGCCAAAAAACCGAACTTATGAGGAGGGGAGTAAAAAGTCAAAGCACTTTGTTGTCGGCTCAAGATATTGGCTCAATTATAGAACTACGCAGTACATCAGCCAATAAAGATCACGCCAACCAATTTGATGTTTTTCCAATTTTCAGGTGGGAGGCAAAAGCATGAGTGATGGCACTCAAATGATTGTTCAACAATTTGTCAAAGACTTTCTGGAGCGGTGTGAGCAACTCAATTACAATAGACATTGCGTCTACTTTGACCAAAACTTCAAAAATCCCGAAACGTAAGTATTCGATTCGTAATTTGTTTTGATATGAGCCCTCTGTTTGACTACATCGTGATGGGGGCACAAAACCTGAAGTGTTGAAGTCGGTCCACAAATCAATCCGCAAACACTCACTGAATGTCTGCCCTCTCTCTCTTCTCTCTCTTTTTCTCTCTCTAACTCTGATAAAACTGGCTCAAAGGACGTATTATCTTAAATCAATTGACGTCAATGGCAAAACGGAGTTCTCTCAAGCATTTCGATGAGAGCTTTCATAAGCCGCCCCTTGCCCATCCTAATTCTTAAGCGAAGTGGAGCAGAAACGAGGTTTATCTAAAACCCATTTTAAACTTGAAGTTTATGGACCTCTCTCTCAGTGTGTGTGATGCCATGTCCACATGTACGAGTACCTTGGGCACTTGCTCTGTACGTTTAGTACAAACTTGGACGTAGATTTTGCTTGATATGCAATCATGTCGACTTATGTACCAAATTGCAAAATTATCGCTCGCTTCGAGACCAGTTTCGAAACTAGATCAAGATTAGCCAAATCGTTTCTCCTTCCTGTTCGAAACGGGTAATGACCAAACCTGCGCGAATAGCTGAAGGCTCGCTTGGTTAGAAAACGAGATAAATGATTATTTCTAGCTCATTTCTAGCCGATTTCCGTGTGCCAAATTTGTTTTGCGTAGTAATGGAGGAGAGAAACACTCATTCGAAATATACATTTACCAACACAAGACAATAAGGCTTTGAGGCAATCAAAAAATCCCACTCATGAGTAATAATACACTGGTCGAACAAGCGTCAGACGTCATAGGGGGGCAAATCGAAGGCTCTTTGGGCTCTCTCACACGCGTACGCACTACTGTACAAATAAGTCCGTCCATCCATCCAGTGCGAACAAATGGGCAATTGAAAAAACCCGGCTCGTTCATCGAGAATGAATCTTCTACGAAATAAATTTGTTGGTGACGGTGGTCATCTAATCATCACATACATCGTACGGCGATTGAATGAACGTTCGAGAAACGGGAATATTCACAAACAGATAAACAGAATCCCAGCCTCGTCACGAAAAGCAATCATTTTGTGCCAAAGGCAGAGACACCTCGTTGGCCCTTCCAGTTCTTGAAATAGAATGATTTGTACGCCCTCTATTCGAGATATATAGTCGAATAATCCGCTTCGCTTAATTCCAGATTTACCGCGTTGGGAACCATTTATCTTATCCACGATACTATCAAAAAGGTGGAGTCCTACAACTTTAAGGTATGATTGACGAACTCCTATCCTCACTCGCTCCACCCCGAGTTTGCCCACGCTGTCACTTCATTGTTATTGTTCTTAGTATTAGTATCATATAGACCTCGAAAAAAAGTTGCCCTTTTTTGCCGAAATGATTTGTCTTTCAAGTTGAAAAAAATGAGAATAAAGTTTTGAAGACACCAAAAACAAAGATGTCAAAAGTTCCAAAATAATGTGAAACTCTGCAAAAAAGGTGTAAATATGCAAAATCAAGTTACAATCATGCAAAATGAATTCTTACGAAGTGGCAAGAGCTAAACAAATCATAATTTTTCATTTGAATTATACGGGGGATTGCATTTTTTGCAGCGGGTATTAAAGCTAGTGAAAACCCAAACCCAGAACAAATTGGTAAAAGGTTCGGGCTGACGATTAAATCATTCATCTTCTGCACATAGAAGTAAATATAAAGGTCCCAAACAAGGAACAAGATGAGAAGGCAGCAAATAAGGACCAAATGACAATGAAAGGGCAAAATATGCCCTAAACGTTAAAAAAACTGTAAGAAAAAGATTCGAGAAAGAGGAAAAATGGCTAAAAAAGCGAAAAAAACATTCGCCTTAAAATGGTTAATAACTTAAAATAGGGTCTTTCAGGTTTTAACTTCGTTTTTCGAGGTCTAATCATTACTATTATTATTATTATTATTATCAGTATAATTATTATCATTGCAGACTCGTCAGTTCTCCGAACTTCGATCATCCGTATCGCATCTCTTCGATCTTGATTCTCCCAACGTCACAAACTTGGAGAAGCACAAATTCCCGTTGCGCTTCTTCCCCGAATCGAGGTGGTCCCGCAAGGGAACTCTTCGCTCCCGATGGAAACTCCACGGAACCCCATTTGATCTCATAAACATTCATCTGTTCCACGATGCCAGCAACATCGTGTCCATGGTGGACTCGGCGCCCAACTCGATCTACTGCGACTACCGACGAAACGCCCTTCAGTACACACTGGATCGGGTCCACAACGACGAGCACGAAAGCTTGCCTTACTTCATCTTCGGGGACTTTAATTTCCGACTGGACGGGCACAGCGTCCTTCGAAAACTCACTACCGGGTTGAGTCGGCGCACTTCAGTACACACTGGATCGGGTCCACAACGACGAGCACGAAAGCTTGCCTTACTTCATCTTCGGGGACTTTAATTTCCGTCTGGACGGGCACAGCGTCCTTCGAAAACTCACTACCGGGTTGAGTCGGCGCACTTCCGAGATGGGACTTGAATACGTGAATCGAAGTAGCCAAGTGATACTGACCATCGGGAAGAAAGAGTTCCACTTGGACAACCACGACGAGATGTTCCAGAGCGAATGGATCCAATGGAAGGAATACGATCAAGAGCGATTCCACGTGGAGGAACGTCTGAGCGAGTTTCCCCTCAAGTTCCCGCCCACCTACCCTTTCGAAGAGGATCCCAACGAAGGCACCAAGTACATGAGAACGCGTTGCCCGGCTTGGTGTGATCGCGTGCTCTTCAGCCATCCCACTCGCGAGCTTTTTGATCAATTGGCCAATGCAGAGTACGACGTTATCGGAAGGGGCACTTGCATGGGCGATCACAAACCAGTTTACCTTCAGATGCATATCAAACACAACGTCTCGGGGCTCAGCATTCCCACCTACTCAGACTACTTGAAATCGTCAGCTAATTCCAGCCGAAAAACGTCTCCGATTAAAGAAAAATTGCCGCGTGTCGAATCTCCAACATACACAGATCTTTTGAGCAATCCGAAAAACCCTCCCGACATTGAGGGCCCAAGCGGGGAGCCCGGGTGCAACCGATGCATCGAGATGCCCGAGGTGAACTACAAAATCAAAATGTTCAAAGAGACGACGGTCTAGACGGGAGGGGAGAAGGAACAAGCGGAATTAAGAACGACACCCCTTCTGAAGCACCCCCTAGAGCCACTCCCGCGTATCTTTCAGTTAATTCACCGTCGATGTGATTGAATCTTCACATTAAACGTCTAGTCTAACTGTTCACACAGCACTTCTTGTCGTTGGCGGATGGATTAACAAGCCGAGCAAATGATTGGAAAACGACCATGCTCCACTCTCTGTTTGAGAAAAAGGTTCCCTAGCCAAGTACACCTGCTAATCGTATCCCTTGATGGTTCAGGATAGATTCCTCCTTTTCAACACCGCATCTTGATGTCGTACATATTCACCGTTTTGCTATTCAAAATTTATCTGTGATAGAATGAATACTTAAATGTAATCCCACCGCTAGAACCGATTTACTGTCTTCTTTTGGAATCAAATCCATCCATCTCATATTGTGTTGTCGGATGAAGACACAGAACATTCCGAACGAATTAGTCGATGGCATGCTTTCAATTAAAAAAGGGACAAGTTACCTAAAGGTGCAATAGTATCTTACAATGAACACGGATTTGTTGGACGTACATAAGAAGAATTTATTTCCTGGTGTTGTTAGGAGTCTCAAAGTTCGAACAAGTCATCACACTTATCGCTTTCCACCAACCCTGGGGGCGGCCTTCTGCATGGGCTTGGAAGCCTTCTGAGCCGGCTTATTGGGTTTAGCCTTGGCGGGAGCGGCAGCAGCGGGCTTCTTCGTGGATTTGGCTGCCTTCTTAGCGTCCTTAGCGGCTCTGTAAAGAACATAATGCGAATCATTAGGCGAATCGAGGAGAATCGAATCGAGGAGATATCACACGGAATTTGCTCTTAATATGTTTTCGTGAAACTTAGTAAACACACGCTACTGGTGGTCATTATCTTAGCGCAGGTCTACGAAGAGGGCAAACAATAAGCTTGAGTTGTATACTATATTGATATCTTCGCCATGAATAAGGAAGGGTCCTTCGGTGGAAGGGCCCGAACGGCCTTGTCCAACGGATTAAGTTTCATTTTGTTTCATCAGATGTGCGAAATTAGCCTTTCACATGCTCACACTAGGGGTTTGCAAAAGGTGTTCTTTGTCCTTTCACAAAACACACAAAACACAAAAAATAATTCGCTAGGACAAAGCCTTTAAAATGTGGTGATGAAACTTGAAAGTCTTGTAACTTATTAGAAAGGCTTGCTCGTCTCCAACAAAAAACGTGGCAAGACGCTTGGTAATCAGTTAGCCCACTTTGGGTGGCTTGGATTTGAAATCCCTTGAGTTGGGAATTTTCACGAATGGTAATGTTGCCAGGCGAGTTCAGACTAAGCCAATTTGGAAAAATTGGCCTGACTCAAGTGTTTTTTTTTGTTTTTTCAATTTCTTCAGAAAACAGGAATTACTCTACCATGAAAAGACTGAAAAAATCATTCTTTGAATGATGATTTGATTTGGTTTTTTTACGTCAGACCAAAATTTGAAACATCTTTGGACTCGCCCCAGCATAATCACCACTGAATTGGTCGCGTTACACGAAACTAGAATGACGATCTGAATCAAAGCACGAACTTCTAGAACTATGCTCTGCGAACGAGCTTCCCGCCAAATCGGTCAGCTCTTGGTCATGGCAACTCTGATCCACTTTTCGAATTAAAGCAATAAAATAAGAAACGTAGATACGGTAGGTCAATTTTATATCATTTACATGCAAAGTTGATCATTTCAAAGTTATATTGTCAAAAGCTTATGTAGCTGACCAATAGCAGGCCGAAAATTCGAATTTCATGTAATGTTTACTACTTAACTTTGACCAAATCTCCTGAGTTCCCTAGGCATAGTTTTGGGTTTAAACTTAGCCAAGTTCACGTATTCAACCAGATGTTATGGTCGTATGAAGTGCTTATTTGGATTAAAGTAAACAGTGTAGGAGATAAGAAATTTTGGCTTCCGTTCGCAATCCACATCTCTAGAAATCCAGAAAATCTCAAGCTTTACTGGGCTCAACCATCGTTCCTAATTAATATGAATGGAATAATCTCATTTAGTCTAGCCACAAACCCCTCAAATATGGACCATGAGCGTGCTTCTAGCCAAATAAGGGTCCAATAGTTAAGGTTCCAATTTTGGCCTATTTACTATCTGTTTGATAAGTGGTTGTAATCTTGAATTCAGTTTATGGTTCAAAAGTTTGCGCATCCGTTCGAAATCTATATTTCTATAAGACCATGGTCTAGTAATATCGGGTTGACGGACAATAACCTTCTCGTTCTTACCTGATCGCTTGTTCGCGTTGAGCCTTCCTGACCTCGGGCTTCTGGTTACGCTTGGCCAAGATGTCTTGGAGGGTGGCTCCGACCACGGCACGTTGAAACTTCTGGCTCTTCTTGGTGCGCTTCTTGGCAGTCTCTTCTTCAACTCCCTTCTTGTGCTTGCGACGGTACAATACGGTCCAAGTCACCTTACGAGGATTCCGCTTCAACAGATGAGCCTTGTGGCAACGGTTGTCCAAGAACTTGTAGGATTTGCCATCGGCACGCACCAAAGTGCGGCCACGGCCAGGATAGACCTTGTAACCACTGTAGGAGCACAATTCGATCCTGCAAATCAAAGACGAGAAATCTCGGTTAAACTGTGGAAACAACCCACCCACAATGGGTCGCAATCGGTCAAAGACACTCTTCACAATCTGGCACCATTCCTATTATACACTAGGGTTGATTAGGTCTCTGGATATTAGGGGATTTCAATCGAAACTTGAGAAATTTACCTCATCTTGTTGGGTCACCAAATCCGGAAAGAGCGAGACCAGCTGAAATACTTCGTAAACAAACAGGGTGACGAGTCCCATGAGAATTGCTCTCCCCATATTTGACTGTAAATGCACCATGTAATTGGTATGAAGTGTCCTATTATTATTCACGGGTGGATAGCTTGGATGATAGACCACCTCTAAGTCCGTTTGCGGTAAGTACGGATAGGTTTTGGAATATCATGGACACTTAAGATCAGGGTGCCCATTGTCCTTCATGGGCGGTCCAGACTGACCGTCTTTTCGAAGACTAATTGTTAATGAATGATGCTACTTTCAGATCCATTTTCCTATTAAGTTTTGTCTAAATATTCAGTAGGGGATGCTTTGATTCTTATTTGTTTCTAACCCTCCACTTAATCTTGACTTTTTATTATCGATAGGCTATGACTGTTAGTAACCCGAAATTACAACACGTGTGGCAAGCCGCTTTAGGTCTGAAGTGCACTTCAAGTTGTCGCTCATCATCAACACAGACTTGTCCAACATACTGAAGCGAGATGGATCCGAGAAAGATGGAAGAGGCCATGAAGAACCTCTCGGCTGAAGAACGCCAGGCTTTGGCCGAGCGAATGGACCGAGAAATGGACGAATACATGGAACAACTGGAGTCCTCGGGCTCGAGATACATGGATGGGTGGAGCGAAGACAACTGGGAGAAGGAAATGGAAGAACACCCCTTTTTCTCTACGGCGATTCAAGAGGGCAAGGAATTGCCGCCCTTGTTGAAAGGTATCCAAGAGCTCAAGTACTCGGCCGACGAGAACACACCCGAAGAACTAGCCAAGAACTACAAAGAGGATGGAAACTTCAATTTCAAGTGCAAAAAATATCGATTTGCCATTGCTTCTTATACGGAAGGACTCAAATGCAAATGCTCGGATGATCTCTTGAACGCTCAACTACTCACTAATCGAGCCGCATCACAGTTTCGATTGAAAAACTTCCGCTCGTCATTGTTGGATTGTCGAATGGCTTTGGCCAAAAAGTCGGATCACCTCAAGGCTTTGTTAAAAGGAGCCGAATGTGCTCTAGAACTGAAACGATTTGATGAGTGCGTTCAAATTTGTGATAAAGGTATTCTGGCTCATCCAGAGGAAGCCAAACTAGTCAATTTTCGACAAATAGCCATTGTGAAACAAAAAGAAATCGAGCGAAATCAAAGACGAGAGGCAGCATTGCAGAAGAAAGCGAAGGTGGAAGAGGCCAAACTTTTAGCAGCCATCAAAGCTCGGGGAATCAATGTGGTGAGCCAAAAGGGTCAGTCTGACTTGGCTTTGGACAGCCTGGAACCGACTCATCCGGCTGCCCTCCGGAAACGTGTGCATTTCTCAGCCTTAGATGCCTCAAGTTTGGTATGGCCTGTTCTTTTCCTCTACCCCGAACATGGAGAGACTGATTTTGTCGAAGAGTTTGAAGAGAATCAATGCTTTGCCGATCATCTTGACGTGATGTTTGGCAAGGAGAGTCCCAAAGCCCCGTGGGATGTGGAGGAAAAGTACGTCCCGGAACAGATGAATCTTTTCTTTGAGGACATACTGAATCAAAAACTGGTGTCGATTAATCGACAATCTACATTGAAAACTGTCTTGAGTGACGCGCGATATCGTTTAGTCGGGGGCACACCCGGCATCATTGTCACCGTCAAGGGAAGCAAATTTGAAACAGATTTCCTCGGAAAGTACAAGTAGAAAGATTTGATTTTTGTGCATATCATGAACATTTGAATTAAAACTATTTTACCTGCTGTGCCTCATACAAATCATATCTCACTTGAGCTTTACTTACCAATCTTGTCTTCCTACGTGAGTAAGCCAGTGAAGTAAAGGAAATTCAACGAGAAAATGTAGTGGGGCACCCTGAATGGTTGTGTAGAAGGATGTGTGGAGGCCCCACTGGAGGCCCACTTTATTTCAGCAAAAGCACAGCACTATATATCCCAATGAATTTTCTACCATCGGATGGAGATGCGTTGCAAAACTCATAAAATTGTTCTCTTTTGGTACAGGTCTATCATCGTATCAATATTTTAGCTCAATATCAGAATTCTGCTCAACGGAATGACGTAAGCTGTTTTGTTTCCCCCTTCACAAGGGAAATAACGCAGATAAACGTTATTCTCCACCGATTAGTTGGCGGTTCTCATATTTAAATTTGTGGTCAAATGTTAAAAAGTTTAGAGAAAGATTTTAACTTTAAGGGTTATTGATATCGTGTTAGGTTAGGTTGGGTCAGGTTATGTTAACTTTGATTTGGTGAGGTTAAGTTTAAAAAAGTACCACCGCCCACTAATCGGTGGAGAATAACGTTTACCAAATAACGCAAGGTTGCAAACGTCAGTGACGTCATCACATTCAGAAGAATAACACTGCAAAATTATCTCTGGCCAGAGATAATGATGTCACCCAGTAAGAACATTTAATGATTGAGAACAAAATCTATCATGGACTTGAGCCGTCTTGCCTCAACACACACCAATGAGACCAAGAAACACGCCAATGATGGACACGCTCCATCTCCATCTTTGTCCTTGACAGATTTGGCGCGAAACCATCTACAAGGTTCCACTTGCATCCCTGGAACTAGCAACGCATTTGAGATTCCCAGTTTGTTCCCAGGCACAACACCTTCTACCTGTACCGTGGAAAGCACCCAAAAGCAGGCATTTACAATCCCCAGTCTCTTTGGTGATATCAAGACCTTGAACACTCAACCTTTGACTGGACCTCTCAGAGGCACCTCGGGAGCCGATACCTTCCAAATTCCTGACCTCTTTGGTTCTGGAGTCCAAACAATACTCAAGAACAACGATGATGGCTCTGGGGTCTCGGATGATCAGATTAATTTGATGTCAGCATTGACTGTATCTAAAGATTCTAACCCAACTTCACTTGGAACAGAACCCTCTAAAATCGCAATTCGTAGAAATGAGTTCCAAGACGTTTGTCAAGACGTTCTTTCCCAAACCCAAGATTTATCGAAATGCCTATCAAATCTGAGCCTGGATAACCATTCACAAAGTCCGATGGCAACCGTGATTTGCACCCAATGGATCTCTGCCCCAAGTGACAAGAAAGTTGTAATTGATTCGCCTTTGTCTTGCTCATCCAAGATTAAGCCCTTCAGATTTGATACTCCTTCACCAGATGATATTGTGAAGAAGGCCCAATCAAGGGTTTTTCGAACTCAAGTAAAAGTCTAATAAACATATTCTTCACTCCTCTCGCTTCTGATCGGTTAACGTGAAAATGAGGCGCCCGAAACGGGTTTTAATGTTGATGAACCAGTTGAGTTGGTCGTTGTTGTTGCTCATCCTTGAACTTCATTTTTCCTCTGATCTTGAAACACTTGAAAGAATTCCCACTATTTTCTGGGTAAAAGCTATTAATAACTTGAAACTATGAACGTCGAGTACAGATCGGATCCGGACAAGGATGAGCATTCCAATACGGCGCCCGTGATGCCTCCTTACTCCACCTATTGCCCGATGGCAAATGTTGGGGTCCAGGGACCTCTCCCAGAATTTGGAGGCGGTTTTAATCTTAATACTCCGATGCCTCCTGCACCAGGTAAGTTGAAGGAGTTGGAGTAAGATCGCGAGACAGTCTTCAAATCATGTATTGCAGCAGCAAGCATAATCTTCGACAATTTCTAAATGCTTCTAACCGGTACATTTCTCAGCATTTCAAAGTATCGCAAGCCCTACCAACGGCCGCAATCCGGCATTTGTGAACAATCGACCTAACCACATCCTCA
Organism: Tigriopus californicus; assembly: GCF_007210705.1. Lineage (NCBI taxonomy): Eukaryota > Metazoa > Arthropoda > Copepoda > Harpacticoida > Harpacticidae > Tigriopus > Tigriopus californicus. The sequence goes on along the minus strand of NC_081449.1, from coordinate 13,453,395 downwards.
TGGTGTTCGTTCATAATGCCATCTATCCAATTAACACGTCGATATTGCATCGGGTTGTGGGCGGATCAGCCCGACTCGTACGCGCGATAATCCTGAAAAAGAAACTTTTGGACACGGTTGAGGCTATGATGGAGTTTGAATCCATCTGCGATGCATCGCGGATCAAAGAGCGGTTGGATGGGGCTGCCATTTACACTGGGTGTTGCTTGCTGGAAGTTCACTTTGCGTATGAGAGGGTGTTCAAACTTAGAGTCCCGAAGAATTGTGAAGACTCCTGGGACTTCACTGTGGAGGAGCCAGCCAGCCAGCGCATTCGACCGGGATTTAAACGGAAATTGGAGGCCAGCGACTACGAGGAAATAGTGGATGGTGCCCGGGCCAAGATTGATCGGCCAGAGCGATGCGTTCTTGCCGTGTTTGAGCTGAACATGGACATGATGTCGCCTGAGAGAATCTTCAACCTTTTCTGCGTGTACGGAGATGTGCTACGAGTCCGTTTTACCAAAGCAAAAGGTGACATGGCCTTAGTAGAAATGAGCTCTGAAGCCCAAGCTATGAATGTGATTGAACATCTCGACCATTCTTTCGTGTTCAGACGCGCACTTCGAATCCGACTTTCTCATCAACTTCTCGTGTTGGAGCCATTGAGCTGCGAAAAGGCTATCATGGCAAATGGGTTTCCGTGCTTCCAAGACTTCTCAAATAGTTCGAAACATCGTTTCTCCAGCCCTTCAAAGTCCATGAAGAACATGATTGTACCCCCGTCGCGTCTACTTCATGCGTTCAATCTTCCTTTGGACTTTGACACGAATCAAGATCTCATTGCCATTTTTGCCTCCAGACGCGGCGTCCCCGAGCCAAATAAAGCCAAAATGAACTTCCCAAAAGAGCGAGCTCACGCCCGCTCAGGGTTTGTCGAGTTCAGATCCACGGCTGCTGCTGTGGAAGCGCTGATCCTCTGCAACCATGCCGTCTTAGGAGAACGAACTTCAAATAATAACAATAACAACAATGTTCGCGTCTTGAAACTATGTTTTTCTATTAAAGATCGCATTGTCTAAAGTACGTACAAGATTCCACACAAAGCTGCACGAGTAATGCTCATTAAGAAATAAATAATTTGTTCGTTATATGACAGGAGGTTGTATTTTCAAGGATCAAATTCGACCAACGACTCATGGGCCTCGTCCTCGGATATCACGTAATCTACATCGTCGACGTTGACTTCATACTTCTCCCAAATGGGATCGTAGTAGAAGGGATCTAGCTTTGTGTTGTCAATCTCCACACTCACTTTGCTATTGTTCACTATCACCAAAATCACTTTCGCAAACGCATTCTGCAAGGCAGCACTCCTCGAGTGTTTTTGAGCAAAGTGCATGGCCTTGGCCTTTTCCTCGGGCTTTTGGGCGTCGAATTCTTGACAAGCCATTCCTGCCCCTTCGCACCTCAATCCCGGATAAATCGTAAACGTTAGTTCGATAGCGGTGCAATACTTGACGGACTTTTTGAGTCCAGGGTCGCCATCGGTCATTGGGCTGGACTCTAGCCGATGGTAAAGAATCTTGCTATTCCAGCCATTGAAACCTAAATAATGATTGGCAAGCTCCTCACAGTTCCGAACGGACAAAGGCAGATCTGTGATGGACTTCCTAATTTTTTGAACCACGGAGCATTTGTTTTCATTCACGGTCCAATTTTGATGAAGTTCTTTTTTCGCCTTAATCACGGAGTATAAGGAGAAAAACGTCACGTATGAGAACCATGAATCTTCTTCGTCGCCTTAAATGAAATAATAAAAAAGAAGTTAGTCATATTTTGATCAAGCTGTTATGAAGATTCTGCCATTTCCCCTCTTTACCAGATTTATCTGCGAAAACCGAATGAAGCAATCCGAACTTTGAAAAGACAGTCTTGATCATATGTATTAACGCCGATGAAGATTCTAGCCATCGTATCTTTGGGATGTATAAATTAGGAATTTGGGGGTTTTGGAAGGGAATTAGTTCGATATCAATTTCATCCTCGGTCATCATGACACCTGCATAAATAGAAATATGACAACAGACGTCATTTATTGAAAGGTTTGCGCATATCCACTTCTTTTATTTGTAATATTGCTGCTGGACATCCCAAACATTAGACAAGAAAAAACATTTTTAACTTCATTTTTCGATTTGATTCAAACCGAAGACAACATGGCAACTCGTCATCCTTCATGTTCTTGATTTGTACTTTGCCAGTGTTCTCCATTGGGAACAAAAAACTTGGAAGTGATCTAACGATTGCTCTGCGTCTACCCTCGCATTACACCAATGTGGCCGGATTGCTGGTTGGATGATGGGATTGCTTGGCGGATGTCCCTTTGTTTCCATTCGAATGAGAACCTTGCTGTTTCTGTTGGGCATTGTACCAGGCCAACATCTCGCTGGAAAAATCGTCTCCTAAATCCCCGTTCGTCGTCTGATTAACGGGAGGAGGGAGTTTCTTCGGCGATTTGGCTGGGAGCAAGGGTGGAGCACCTCCATTCGAACTACTGCTTCCGCTAGCCGTACTGCTTCTGGGGGAATCGCTCATACCCTCACTGATGTCACCAACTGAGGTATTATTATTGGTCTCCCCGGATTTGCTGCTCGATGTCGAAGTTGCGGACACACTGGGTTTCCTGAATTTGGTGCTGTACTTGTAGAAATCCGACATTTCAAAGGGTTTGGTGGATTCATTACGAAATGGGGCTTGCTGTTGGTTTTTGTCGAAGGCAGCGGAAGGTGAAGTGATTGGGACACTCACATTAAGGTCCACTGGAGAATCAAACGAGTCATTCAAGACGCTCTTTGTGGACGTTGCCGACGTGGATGGTGGGGTTGCCATGATGGGTTTGACCTTTCGGTTCACTGCCGGAGATTCGCTCACTACCGATCGAGGAGGAACGGGCAGGATCGAAGAATGTGCCACTGCAGGAATCACACTTTGAGGGGTGGACTGAATCGGCAGGGGGAGATCTCCGCCCCCCATCATGCCACTCCGTCGTCTTTGAGCTTGATAATACTGTTGCTTGGGGAAGAGAGGGGGTGGCGGAGGAGGAGGAGCCCCATCATTGGAGTGATGGAAATGTCGTTCCTCTTGGACGGAATTAGTGCGGTTCATTCTTTTGGATTGTGACAAAAGGACTGATGAGGTACTGGATGACATGGACGGACTATGTGAGGACATGGCGCCTCCCGCTGATGATGAGGAAGGTGGTGGCTGTGGTTGCGACTGCAATAGCTGTTGCTGTTGATGCGATGGGGTCGGGCTCAAGGCCTCTGAAATTGCCTTGTGATGCTGATAAAACACATCATGGAGCCCAATGGCAGGCGCTAGGGGTTTAGCTGATGGCTCCGGGTAGGTTTGTCCTGGTAACAACGTCCCCAATTTGGCATGAGAGCTGGGATAGGGTCCACCCGTTTCTAGTGGCCGGATACCCAACATATGATGACTACCTTTGGAAGAAGCTACGCCTGAGGAGGATATCACAGATGTCGTGGAGGACGAGGGAGAGTAGTGTGGCGGGTATTCTTCTGTATTTCTAAGGTGATGAGGCCGACTGCTTAGGTTCATCTTACTCATTGCATCGGCCATCAAACTTGGATCCAGAGGGTCATCATGAGAACCCGTGGAACTGGGATTGCCATTGATCATGACCTCTCTGTATTGCATCTTAGAATGTCCTCGAAAGCCAGAGGCCTCCAACGATTCCAGATCTTCCATGCTTCGAGCGGACTCGACTCGAGAAGACAGTGATGCCGAAGACAAGGACTCGATGGATGACCTTACTGTTGGGCTGGAGGATTTAGGTAAGGCTGGCAACTCCCTATTGGCCATCAAGGGATTCAGCCCAGGCTGACGCCTCCGCATGGCTCGTTCGAGGCTGGGGTACTGATTGGACGGCGAAGAGCTTCCCATTCGCATGGGCCCGAACTGCCCTCCTAAATGACTCCGCGAAGTTGCTTTGGGTGGAGGTTGAGGCCCTTGAATCGAGATGTTGCTGCCAGAGTTCAACGCAGAAGCTCGGTTCAAGGTATTTGTCGTGAGAGCATCAATGTCATCCAAGGAAGAAAATGCTTGGCTCGTTCTCTGTTGGGGAATGTTGTACAATCCCACAGGAGAGTCGCATTGAGTCAGTCGCGGATCCTCATACTTGTTTCTAAATGGTGAAGTGGGCAGTGTAGCAGATCGACCCGACGAGTCAACGCCCCTTTCAGCCGTGGCCAAAAGAGGTACTTTTGAGGAGTTGGTGCTCAAGGTCGGGAACTGTTTGGCCCTATATGAAGACCTCAAGTACACAGAGGACGGAATGTAGCCTGATGTGATAGTGGGCGCCCTAAAAAGAAGATTAAAGATTAGTTATTATCTTCTTATCTTATCTCTAACGTAGACGAGAAAATCGTAAATAACATGATAAAAATCAAATAGACATGACTAAATAGACCAATCATGCAACGGATTTTGTGACTCACCTATGAGAGTTGGGATGCTCGAGGCTGATACTGTCTGGAGGTTTTTGATTGTTGAAATTCTTTCTTGGGGAATTGGGACAAGACCGAGGAGAAAACCCGTCAACGTCATCAATACTTTCCAAGAACCCATTAGGTGGAGTTTGACGATGTGAGACTGCATCCAGGTCGGGGACAGAAATTCCTCGCCGAATGTCCTCGGCACTGCTCCGACGGTTATAATGTTGACGAGGATCTGGCGAGAGATCGCTGGTCGTTGAGCGATGGCGTCTTTGGATTTGAGAGTGATGGTTGCCACCCGTACTCTTTAATTTGTTGAGCTTATTTTCGATTTCACGGAATTTCCGCATAGTTTGTTGGTAAGAGATTTTCCTCTGCTTGCGCACCGATTTTGGTGCACTTGAGTCGTTAGCTAACTTCAAAGCAGCAGAGGTGATCTTACTTTGGATTTCGTATTCCAATTCCAGGGCAGTGAGCTGTTCTTCCTCCGGAGAGTTTTTCTTCCTGAGTAAATCCTCGGAGAGGGCAAACTCGGTGCCCATTCTTCTTCGAATTTGTGGCGGTGGTTCTCCCGGAGCCAAGGGAGTCTCGGGAGGCAGCTCTCCGGTTAATTCACCTTCTTTGACGCAGATCTCTTTGAGCTGCTTCTCCTTGTCTTTTAGTTTAGCCTCCAAAGCCTCTCGGCGAGCCTTCAAGGCCGCAATCATTTCCATGCGGGCTCTCTTGGCCTCTTCGCTCTGTTCTTGCATCGCCTCTTCTGTCAAAATTCTACTCCCACTCAAAGTACTACCGGCACCTGTGGAAATTCCAGCCAAGCTATGAGTAGATTCACTGCGACTAAGGTTTGAGAGGGAACTAGCACTTGAAAGGGATGCAGTGCTTCTTGATAGATCACGGGCTATCTCTTTGAGTGTTCGTTGTGGGTTATGCCGCATCTTGGCCTGTTTTCGATCCAAGTAGAACTGATGTTGAGAGATTGCACTTTGCCAAATACATTTAGTAAGGCCTTGAGTCTTGCCGAACCACACATACACATGGATGCTACCCGGGTTGAAACTTCGTCGAGACACGGACACTTGAGTGGTGGAATCTGCAATGGCATCCACAAGCTCATCCTTAGCTTGATTACCGGAGTCGAGTTTCAACGCATCCTCGTATAAATTGAAACTACTTAGAGTTTGAACGACGCGCTTCGCGTCGTGAACTTCAATGGAGAACTTCTTATCTCTGAAGTAAAGATTCTCCAATTGCTTCCAAGGGAAGACGCGGACTGGCACTTTTCGGTCGTTGTAGCTGTATTGGGCAATGCCCTTACAACTGAGCCCCAGCCACCATGGGGTTTGCCGTTTGTCGTACACTTCAAAATAGTGGACCCCATATGTGGGCATGGATTCCACGATGGTCATATAGTTCACCACGGCTTGGCCGCGAGTTTGACCGTTCATTTTCTTGTGGTGATCAATGACTTGATCCTCACAATAAGTCATAGAGGCGTTCTCCTTGAGAACGGTGGCGGGCAAGATGGGACTCTTTTTGATGAGGGACCGAGTGGTGAGATCATCGATGAAATCGCCATGCGATCCCTGTAGAGAGAGCGCTGCCAATTGAAACACAATGTCTGATTCTACTTCGAGCGTACCACGAAAGATTAGACTTCGCGCTTGGAGGCAGAATAGCTCGATGGTTTTGTTATCTGACAAATGGGCAATACTTTCGATAAAGAATTTAACCAGGAAATGGACGGTCAACGTCTGGGGCTTCCTGGGTAGGTCGTGGTCCAAAACCTTGCGATCTAGCTGAAGCCAAGTGTAATGACCACTATCGTCCACCACAGCCAGACCAAAGTACTCCTTCTCTTTCAATTGGCAATGAGAAGCCACCAAATCAAGGAGCTCACCCGCATACAATCGAGGTTGAATGAGCATTTCCAAGCGCCTCTCATCCAAAAGGACGATGGAGGCTGCCCGCCCATCAGCGTGGGACGGGGTGCGTCGCATAACCGGTATCTTATCCGGATGAATGGCCACACTACCCATCCCCACGCCCATCGATTGACTCCGAACGAGACGGAGTTTATTGGATAGCTTGTCCATGGCGAATGTTGGCTCGTTTTACGCCACACTATGCGTCCCTGGTTCGACCTGGAGATGCGAGCCCTACAACTCGATCTGTCCTCATTTAACTACGACGCGAGCCTCCCCAGAGCGTCCCGTTGATTTCGGTAATGGAAGTTAAGCATTGAGATGTTGATTGGAAGAGGCAGAAGTTGGAAAAAGAGCAATGGGAGTGCAGTGGCAGGGACGAACAGCGCTCAAATGAGCAGATCTGGGGTGTCATGTTACACACAACTCCTGATTATTTCAATTCCCCCACTCGGTTGCCACGGCACGGTGAGCACTTCAGATGACACCCACTTTGCCTGTCGTCGGGGTTAGTTGAAAAATAAGCCGTCTTGTCCCTCACTGACTGCACCGTATTTGTTTATTCAATTGGGCGTTCACTTCGTCTTCGTCATTTTCTTCTTTTTCTCACATTCTCAAGAGACACAGAAACAGAGAGAGTAGGTAGCGGGTTCCAAAGTTTTTGAGTTGAATTCTCGGAGTGATTATTGACACGATTCCAAGTCGGAACTTCGACAAGAGAAATGATGATGACGATGATCTTCATCCCCTGTCCTCTTATGGATCAACAAACTCTTCATCTGAAATAAGGGGAAACGGGAGAATGATGAAAAACTTGTTAGATGGGCAAAAGCATTGAGCTCTATTTAGACTTTACCCCCCTCTGATCGTCCCATCAAACAATCGAGCTAAGGTGCTAAATTTGAAATTAGGGTGTGAAAACGAACCCGATAGCCTGGAGAAGTAGTCGATATACCTAATATGCAGACGGTCGAACTGGGCGAACAGAGTCTGAAGAAGTGAAGAAGGGGAACGGAAGACTGAGGTACGTAATAATGTGTGTTTTCGGAGGCCAAGAAAAATGTGCTTCCGTTGCGGTTGAGCGGAACTAAATTGCAAACTGCCCTGATTGAGCGGCATCACATGATCGGTGTGAGTCGTTTTTTTTCGGTGGATAATTTGTAAATTTTCGTGATTTCAGAGACAGGAAATACCCTGACAGAGTAACGTTCTTCTGTTCCCAGCTTTATTGAGACATAAGGCTCGAGTACAGAAAATGGAGAGTAATTGCAGGGTTTTCAAACGATTTTCCCAGACACTCTTGCCAGAAGAGCAGTAGCAATGGTAGTAGTAGTAGTAGTAGTAGTAGTAGAGGCAGCAGGAGAAGCAGGTACGCAAACTTGGTTCCAGATTCCTAGATTCTGTCGTCTCATTCAGAAATGTCTCCCACACTGGCCAAATCTCCCTTGCCAAGTCAAAAAGCACCGACTAATCGAAGTGTTTCATTTGGCCATATTGTAGTAGTGTGCTTGTATGGAGAAAAACGATCATTAGCGCCCTCATTTTCTAATTTCGTACTCGTGTCGTTTGAGGTCGACCACCGCAACCAAAAAAAAACGATGATGATCCCAATGATCGATGATCGACTGATAGTCCTCAACATCCAGATAGAAAAGGCGAAAACACCTCGCCAATGGTACAAATTGAAATGAACCCGCGCATCATTAATCTAACCTAGCCTGACGTGACGCAAACAACCCATCGCCTCTCTCATTTGGCTTGATGATCTTGAAACTCGCTTAACACATTGTTTTCTCGGGTTCAAAGTTGCATTTGTGTCATCGGGTTTCTCTTGAAATGCATGACTATTAGTCATCTTGTGACTAGTCTTTTCCCACATTCAAACTCTCGTCCTCGACATATTATTTACATGATCAAATAGACGTTCTAAGACACATGAATCGAAATGGACCCGAGAGGTGATAGGGCGTATCTCTTCTACACCTCAGAGATGAGACGATTTCAAGCGGTTTCATGATCAAAATTAGGTATCTAGATAATCCAAAAATTAGCTCATACATCTTCTCCATGCTCAGATTCGTTATTCGATTTGAATTTAACTAATATTCAAAACTTTGCAAAAAATCATCGCAAGATGTGAGCAAACAATGTAATATTAATACATATTTATCCCAATTAGATAAGGTTACAAGTTACAAACGGGCCAAAAACTGAAGAATACCACTTTCACCAGAACAAGCTCAAGAATGAAGTCTCTCATCGTTTACTTTCGATCAGAAGGCCATAACATACAACCAACCACCAACAGTGACAACCCTAATACCTTACCCATAACAAACTTTCACGACGCATTTCATCACATTCACCACATCACGAGTGCTCCGTCCACTACGAAAACCAAATCACAACTGAAGACTGCTCTAACGTACTCACATTCCTCTTGGGCACAATTGGAGCACTGTTTAGCTCTACCAACGGGCCTTTAAAGGCTCTCAGATCCTTGGCACCCAAAACAGCCAGGATACGAACTCACTTCACCAAGCTAGGTGCTGTGAAAGGCCACTCACTACCAATGGTCCTACTACCTACCACTGTTGGCCTGATAGCTGATCTTGGAACTTCGTCGTCGTCGTCGTCGACGTCGTCGTTTTGAATGGCCCCAAAACGCTGGTTGGTCTGCTGCTCTGGTCTAGTCCTGGCTGATCTTAGTTTGAAGATTGGCGGCTTCGGCAGCACATTGACCTGTGTCACTCAGAGAATTCTCAGGGCTGCTGAAATGAATGTGGAGATGTTTAGAGTTGTTTTTGTTGTTGTTAGAGTGTAGGGATCGAATATAGGAAAAGAGATTTCTCGTAATACCTTTTTAAGTATGGATGACATTTCTGTTTTGTATTCAAAGACATGGGAAAAAGTGAGGCTAATATTGGCCTACTCAAACGCAACCGCCGTTTTGAGGCTGATGAGCGAAAGAGAGGGGAGGGGAAGGGAGGAAAGCGTGAGGGAGGAGCGGACACTCGCTCTTAAAACAAGTGGTGGTGAGGAGTCTTGATAGTGCAAGTGCATCATCCTGAGCATGAGAATAGGAGGCAACTGGAGGCAACCTTTCCGACCCCCTGCCTCACCAGCGCCACAACCATTCTAGGGTCAGGGTCGCGGGAGGAAGATATGCCATTGATTCGAGCTCAATGGTTGATCTTTATCCGTCGTTCGGGGGGAAGGAAGGTAAGCATCGGTGCTCCGGACTACGACTAATATACCACCTGTGTCAAAGCCATCTTCAGGTGGAGGCGGTTGCTACGAGAAAATGACGATGATGCTTCGTTGGGTACAAAGTGAGGCGTGGGAAAGGTGGGAATTAAATGCAATCTAGAAATCTTTCCCCATTTGACTGACAACCATTTAAATCGAACGTCAGGCATGGAAGATACTCGTGGCAGAGCTTGGCTTTGAATAACGTTACTTAGGTATATTTCGGAAAACACGCACGCACCCCTTTTATAAGTGGACGAAAATTGCTTCTTGAATAATGACAGTCAGTCCTCGCTCGCATATTTCGGAGATCGTGCACAAAAAATATTCCACCGCACGAAATGTGGCAGCACAGTAGCTCTAAATATAATGCACCCACAAAGGAGACACATCAATAGCTGAATGAACAATTGAACAACTAGATTCTCGTTTCAAGTGCTTGAGCCAAAACAGGGCAATAACGCCAGCCATACCCATTCGAACCCAAGAACCTTTGGGGTCATACTCCGTAAATTTCACGGATGTTCCTTCTATTGGCTCCTAGTACCACATTGACGTCCATCCCCTTGACTTTGGCGACCTCCGTGGCGACATAAATCACCATGCCTGGATGGGACACGGGTCTGTCTGACCTTTTCTTCAGAAACTCTCCCTTGGTCTTAAAATGGTCCTTAAAAATAAGAAGAGATTTTAAGATCGGCGCGCCAGGGTTTGAGTCATAGTGGTTCATCTAATTTGATCGTGACTTACTGATCTTGGAGGAAAATACGGGGCGTCTGTTTCAAGTAAAAGATGTCCTAACGGGACTCGCCTTAGAAATTCCAAGTTGGCTTTGTTCAGCACGACGCCAAACTTCATCTTCGGATATTGGTTCAGCCATCGAATGTAGATCTCATAACTATCGGTGAAACAATGCATGTGGAGAGGCCAATCTCTGGCGAGTCCAGTCTAAAAGTGCAGAGAGGTAGTGATAAAAAAATTGGTTTGAGATGAAACGGGAGGAAGAATATTTTTACTTTCAGCATTGCGTAAGCAGCCGCTTCTGACGCCCCTCTAATGTGAAGACAAATGGGTTTCTTGAATTCAATGGCTATTTGGATTTGTCTCACCATGGCCACCTCTTGAATTTGCAAAGGAACCTTATGGGTTTCGTCCAATCCCACTTCGGTGAGGGCTACGATTTTGGGCTCTTCTTGGAGAAAGTACCTCAATTCGTCTTCTGTGTTCTCGTCATACTCACGGGCCCGACTTGGATGAACCCCAATGGCTCCATAAATCCCCTCTTCTTCGAGAACACACTGCCAAGGCTTCTGCACATACCATAAAAGCATTGGCCGTTAATAGAGATTCCGATGATATTCAATTCATTAGTTAGATATTTTGAGGCATTTTTTAAATTATGCAAGGTATATATCGTCCAAATTTCAGCAAAATCAATGCTTTTTGCTTCAAACAGTCTCAAAATTTGACTTTGTCCAGGCGACATGTTTCACCTACGACAATCGATATTGAAGCATGGCATAATTCTTCAACTTTTATTGCATTTTGAGGAGCCAGATTATGTTTTGTGCCTTTTGGCCTGGGAAGTTTACTATGCCTGTAAAACTGTATTTTGTGCATCCTGATCTTTATTCCTTGTATAATTTTGATATGCAGAGTTATTCAATTATCCTTCTTGGCTAAGCACTTCATTTATTACATTTTTAATTAAGTTTATTTGGCAAGATGGTGGGTTAAGGCTCTACAAGGGAATGCTTTCCTTCACATCTTAAGTATCTCAAAATGCCCTGATTATAAATGCATAAAGAAGTATATAAGTACCAATTGAAGGCAAGCATTCAAAACGATGAGTCTTGAAATTGGTATTTGTTTTTGGGACATTCTCTAATACTGATCAAGCTAAAGTTACTTCCTTTCTCTTCCCGTTTTTCTCTTAACCAAAGTGGGACAATCACCCTTCTGGTCTCCTTCAATTTCTGTCCCTTTCTTTGTTTTCATGTTATTTTCCAATGAGGAATGATCTTTAAAGGTTAGGTGATTCCATTTTTCACTGACCGCGGAAAGATAAAATAATGTCACAAGGCCGTTCGGGCACTCTAAGGCGGCTTGGGCCATCTTGTGCCGTTAAATGTATTTTTTCCTTTTTTTAGCACGAAAATGGCCTTAATCATGAATGTCATAGTTTTGAATCGAAGAATAAACTCTTTAACCTACGTCTCATTAAAAAAATTCAATTACTCACTCATGAGCCAAAAATCTGTTCTTTAAGTTTATGTCGTTAAATCTACTGGCCGGGTCCTCTGTGGCTCGTACTATCGCAACGGCAAAGCCAAGCTCACTCTGATAATCAGTTCCGTCGATTTAACACGTTTATCGTACTTGACGCTCATAATTTTTCAGGCAAGTAATCAATACTTCTTTGGATGAAAAGTGTGGCAAAGAGTTCTTTTTTATTTTATTTTTTTACTCAAAGCGATTAAATTCATGGTCAAGTCCACGGTAGGGCAAAAAAATACGTGTAACCGCTCAAGCTAGTCCAAGCCGCCTAAGAGTGCCCGACCGGCCCTGTGACACTGTTTCATCTCCCCTCGATAGGAAAAGAAAAAAAGGAATCACCTAACCTTTACATATCATTCCTCATTGCTTTATGAACTCCTTGAAAGCCAAAATGAGACAACATTATAACAGACCTCGGTGCCTCCCTGATCCTAGGACGCGGGCTCTCTCTATTAAAACTCAATCTTAAGAAACCTGATAGGTGGGCAGTGGATATTACTTTTTTGCTCCTCATTTTTCAAGTTGTCATTAAAACGTTTGAAAACTAGCTTCCAATGTTTTAAATTAATATTTTCGACATTCTTCATCAACTAAGATATGTAACCAGTAGATGTTATTTTCCACCGATTAGCTGGCGGTGCTACTTTTTTAACTTAACCTAACCAAATCTAAACAAATCTAACCTAACCTAATACGATATTAATAGCCCTTAAAGTCTCTATCTCAACCTTAAAACATTTTGGCACATATTTTAACATGAACACCGCCAACTAAGTGGTGGAGAATACCGTTTATCGTACAGGTATATCGACTCACAAAAAAAAATCTGAATAATGCAAATAAGCCAGTAATATCCCACCTCACGCCAATCTCTTGGCTGACAAAAGCTCGTGATACAACCTTCAAAGGTTTCGCCCATGATGGCCGCATTTTCTCTCTTGAACGTTTGGAAATACTTAGGTTTGAGAACGAGGTCTCCGAATAGGCGGTCTAAGTGACAATGTGAGTCGAACACATTCCGTTCTAGGATGGCCTTCATTCGAATGAGTGGGGGTTGCTGAGGGGGTCTGGGAATGGAGTCCTTCAAAGCCATCGTTGAGGACGGCAAAGAAGGTGCTCTTATCACATGTTTTGAAAAGACAGCTGACAAAAACTAGATAGAAAGCAGCTGGATTATGCCAGGGTTCCCATCTCGATGGAATAGGGCCATGAACCATCCTTCTTAAATCTTAAATGATGAATCTTTAATGCATCTCTCGATTATGTTAGTGCGAAAGATGAAGCAAGTGTACAATTAGATACGAAAAGATAAATGAATAAATAGACCAGAATGTCCTTCTTTTTAGGTTAAATTGACTAATTCCACTATTTTGGCCATTGTGGGACCAATGAAAATATTCGCCAATGTTTATCGCAAAATAGCCTAAAATTAGGGGAGATCAAAAGGTTTTCGTCATGTCTAGGCAAAATGTTGGAAAAATACATTCCAACTGACTTACATATTATTTTTGCGTAAAGACTGAAAGAACAATAAAATTACATTTATCTCGTTTTTTTACAATATTTCCGTTTTCAGCGAATTTCTATATTTTGACCATCTTTTCCTTAAAACGTATGTGTTGATTGGCATTGAAAAGCAAGTGCAGTTGCTAAAAACTTACTTTTATTCTATGAAGTATAACGTAAGCTATACACAAGTACAAGATTGTTATAAGTTATCTCACAATGATGGTATTCAATTTACAAACCATCCATTTTATTTGCCTTGGACAATCATTTCATTTGTCTTGGACCAACACTTGAGCATACTTGAAAATATGAATCTCAATCAGAAGTCAGATATGAGTGGGCTTTGACATTTTTCGTTGATTTCAAGACAAGGCAATATCTATCATGATACCCAAAGAGTTCGTGAAAAACCCATAATCAACCCATTTTTGCTTTGAAGGCCACCAAAATATTTGCATAAACAAACAAATGATTACTTTATTTGCATGTTATTTTAAAACTTTAGCATGATGACTTATGTTTACATTTTCGGAACTGATTGTGGCTGATTTTCACCACCTAAATACAACTTATTTTGACAACCCCTCCTCATTACAGATGACTCATGATGATTTTTAGCCATGCGAACTTAAGGAAATGAAATGAAAAATGTTGTACAGCACATTGACTTTTACTCATTTACTCATTCGGTCAAAAATAGTTCTCATTAGCCATCTGGAAGCACTGTCCCCCACTTGTTTTCTAACCGTACCCACTCGACAACTCCCGCTGCAACTCAGTCAGCTGACTTGAAACTTGTCTGCCTGACATCAGGATCAGCACTACAAAAAAAATTCAAGGCCCACTCCGTCAGTCACTCCGTCAGTCAGTCCGTCTATTATCATTGATAAGAGGGCCTTTCCTTCATCTCCCATCTAGCCATCCTTCTGGTGTGTGAGTCACGTCCAGCATTCTTCTCTAGTCTGTGAGTGGACATTTCCTCGCCATCGCCGTTTGATCATGGCATCCCCTCACCACCTGGCACTCCCACCCTTGCCCGTCTCGCTCAAGGCCATCGCCCACTCCTTGAAGACCGCCTCCGAGCACGAAAACCGCGATCCCGTCGTCACGTATTGGTGTCGGTTATCCGCCCTGCAAAGCGGACTCAAGCTCGACAAAGGCTCGAAAGAGGCCAAGGCTGTGCTGATCCCACTCATGGATTGGCTGGAAAAGGAGAAGAAGGTCTTGGCCGGCCATGAGGCCATCACGTCCGAGGTGGTGGCCAGTGCCTACATTGAGAACTATGCATTCAAGTTGTTCGCCTGGGCCGATCAACAGGATCGTGATGGTCAGTTTAGCAAGAATGTGGTCAAGTCCTTCTATTCGGCCGGGATTCTCTTCGATGTCTTGACCGTGTTCGGCGAACTAACGCCCGAAAACGCTCATGCTCACAAGTACGCCAAATGGAAGGCGGCTTACATTCATAATTGTCTGAAGAACGGGGAACGGCCCGTACCCGGTCCCATGGGTGGCGAAGAGGGGAGCGTTTCAGATCCTTCGGAAGGCGCTCTGGGGTGGCAGGACCCGATGGGCGGAAGCTTAACACCGCAAATCCCGCCACAATCCCATCAATCGGAACATTTGAATCCGGAAGAGGCTGAGAGTAAACCCGTGCCATCGCCCAGATTGTCCAAAGTAGAGGCCGTGGCTCCCGCGGCTCCTGCGGCCTCGGAGGACGAACCCACTACTCCGTGTGGCTTGACCCCGGCCCAGATCATCCAAACGCAGAAGTTGTGCAAATATGCGTCAAGTGCTTTAGATTACGAGGACACCGCCACGGCCATTGACAACCTTCAGAAGGCTTTGAAGTTACTGAAAACTGGCCAAGAGAGTTAAAATGAATGCAATAAAAGATACTGTAAATAAGATAACCCAATGCGCCCCCTGCTCGGTTTTAAATGCGAATGCTATTATTATTCTAGAGGGGCATGGAGAGGGTGCGCTTGTCCAAGAAACGGCTCCATGCCGACCATTTGTTGCCCAATCAATTCGAAGCGGCCCGATCTAATTGTGGGTTTGCACTCTCAGCCCTTCAATTGGAGGATTTTGTCACGGCAACGTCGATCCTCTCCAAGGCCTTGAATATTCTTCATGGCACAAGTCTGAACGAAACGTTCGCCGAATGCCTGGAGAAGTCTCAACATGACCGAATCCCTCCGGAGCATGATATTTCACGCGCCAACTTCCATTGTCAGCAAGCTCGAAAGCATTTGGATCGATCCGATGCTTCAGCTGCCATCTTGAACATGGAGAAATCCGTTATGTTACTCATGAACAGTCCGAAATGACTTGTGATCCCATGTGATTGTTAACTGGCATTGTCAAAATGAATGAAACTCGTTCCTGGTTGGCTACGAGAAGAGTCCAATGATCTGAACTAGTCCGTTTTATGACAAAAAGTTCCTAATATATTAGAAATATCTCCAATAGTTTCCAGTTTTTCTTTGTGCCGATGCTTAAGCTATGCTCAATTTGTTACAGGATTTGGGGACGCCCTTTTGGGACCATGTCTCGCTTGATTCGAAAAGTAAGCTTTCAATCACCTGTCATCCGACATGTACGGTCTGTGGGAAGTGCCCCGCCTACCAAGAAATATACTCCAAGGCGGGCTTTGATGTACGTGCCAGGCAATGACGAACGAAAAGTGGCCAAGATTCCCAAGCTAGGGGCGGACTGCATCTGTTTAGATTGCGAAGATGGCGTGTCGATCAACAAAAAGCTTGAGGCGCGCACAAATATTCGCCGAATCCTGGACGAAAGAAGTGTCGATTTTGGCCAATCCGAATGTTCCGTCAGGGTCAATTCTGTTGAAAGTGGCCTTTGCGAAGAAGACCTTAAGGCAGTGTTAGGTGGGAATAACCTACCCATGGCCTTGCATCTTCCGAAAGTGGATGAGCCCGATCAATTGATCTGGTTCGCAGAGAAATTGAACGAATTTTTGTTACATCAAGGAAAAGCCGTCAGTCCGATTGGGCTCATCATTTTCATCGAATCAGCCCGAGCCTTAATGCGATTACCAGAAATCTGCGAGCAAGCCTCGTTACTTCGGACGATGTGTCCCATCATTCCTGAAGCGTTAGTGTTTGGCAGTGACGATTTTGTGGCAGATATAGGAGCCACTCGCACACCCGAGGCCCGTGAGCTTCTGTACGCGCGCCAAAAATTGGTGACCGTGGCCAAAGCCTTTCAATTGCAAGCTATCGATTTAGTACACATCGATTATAAAGATCTGGAGGGGCTTAAGGTTCAATCTGCAGAGGGAGCGCGAATGGGTTTCACGGGTAAACAGGTAATTCATCCGGGTCAGGTGTCCGTGGTACAAGCCGCTTTTGCTCCGAGTCAAGATCGGATCGAGTGGGCCACTCAGTTGATCAAAGAGTTTCGGGAACATGAAGCCAATGGCCACGGGGCTTTTACGTTTCGTGGAAGCATGATCGATATGCCTTTGGTGAAACAAGCTCAAAATATTGTTGATATGAAAGATAAGTTGTGATCAACTGATAAATTATGATGACAATACATCCAGTTGATTATTTTCTGTTGCCTCAGATAGTGTCACAATCTCAAGGGACCATGTTTTTCAAATCAGGGGATTAGGCAATCATTTCGACCGCCTTGGCTGGACCTATAAAATCACAACAAAGGTCATTTTCGTTTGCCAAGGTTTCTTGAATATGAATTTTGTAGGGGCAAAATGAGCCTCTAATGCAAGGAAGTCTCTTCGCTATTGGTCTGGACACCATTATAGAGAGCGGATGGAATTATTAACCATTAATTGTTGAGTCCCACCCTTTCTAGTCATAGTGTGAGGGACCAGAAAAGTTGGGACTGTACAGTATTCAAAGAGGATACATTTTCAAAATTATCCATGAGCTTTGTCCCAACCCAGGATCTAGGGTCAATTCTAGTGACCTTATTTAATATGCGTTTTGAGAGCACCTTCAAGCCCTCGAGAATCCAGGCTAGTTCGAACAATGACGTCCAACTCTCTTCTTTCTTGGGCTCCTTCATTGTTTAATTTGCTTCCCTCCAATATTCGTTGGGAACACGTAGGCCTGATTTACCCGGTAGCATCTTTCAAGTCAGACTTGGACTATTTTTTACTTAGCATTCCAGATCAATCTTAAATTCCAGGGCTAGCCAGATCTGACAATTGTAACTCGTTGCTGGATCAAATATTATATTTGAATAAAATGAGCACTTTTTCCGTCTTGAACTGTTGGGAATTCCATTCCCAGTAACGGTAAGAAAGTCCGAAAATACATAATAATTGAAACCCAGAACTGCGTTGAAAGTGAGCAACGGTATCGCAGGCTATGATATCTCAGATTCTGACAGGTGCTTTCATGTCTGCCTGAGAGGCTCGTGATGCGCTCCAAGTTCCTGAATCCTAGAGATTGATCCAAGAGGAGGACACCCATCAAATCGCGTGACTATCATTTCGAGATGGATGGAATGAATTTATTGGCGTTTACTCGGTGGTTGCTTGTCATAAGCAAAAACGAAATATGTGAGAAAAGACAGAGGATAAGAACCCCATTTTACCGTGCTAAGTGTACATTGTTAAACATAGATCGGTTACATTTGAAGAAAGGTTGCGGAAGCAGGTCGTAAATGTGGCCAACAAAAATGGTTATACTTGGTCTGACACATTGAAGTAGCACCTGCACGATGAAAAGCAGTACAAATTTTGGGAGGTCATTGGGGCACTTTTCAAAACAGTAGAGGTACTAAAAATCCAAGATATAAATCTCACTATTGGACAATAACAGTTTCTAAGGTTTCAAAAAGCTTATTGCAAAAATACGAAATTCTAAAATACAAAAAAATCAGCCGCAAAACGGCTTTTTTCTTCTAAAATTAGTTTTTATGCATGTTGATGAGGGAAACTTAGACAGTTTATAAAAATACCTACCTGCATGAACCATTCCTTTAATGGATAAAAGAACTGAACCTTCAATTTAATCCCTCAGCAAAGAGATGTGAAGCCTCAAAAGTAGGAGTGATCTCTCAAAATT
Source organism: Tigriopus californicus (assembly GCF_007210705.1). NCBI lineage: Eukaryota > Metazoa > Arthropoda > Copepoda > Harpacticoida > Harpacticidae > Tigriopus > Tigriopus californicus. The sequence continues at coordinate 13,434,885 of NC_081449.1, read as the reverse complement.
TGACGATGACGTCATCTTCCTTTCCCGCTTCAATGAGTCAGCGGAAATCTGTGAAAGTCTGTTGAAAAAATAGAGTAGAGTAGCTTGTTGGAAGAGAGACATCATGGGATCGTTTGCGTGAGGTATTTTTTTCTTTTTGCCCAAATAGCTCTATATAGATCTAATTTAGCTCATGATTTCATTATCAACACTTTTCTGTGTGCATTTGAGGGTAAAATTTTAGCTGAGCGGCTTTCATTCATCAATTTCACATACCTTTACTCCTGTAGTTAGGAATTAAAAAAATCGAGTAACTTTTGTACGATTTATTTTGCCTAGCATTAGCGATTCAGGGTCGCCACCTTGCATTGGAACCTTGCCATGACAATAGGCGGAACAAAACATTTTGTTTGTCTTTTTTAGTGAATACCTGTGATTCTCAAAACTGTCTAATGTTTATACTGAAATGTTCCTGTAGGTGTTGATCCAGTAGCATCCTTTAGGTCAGACTTGGAAGATTTTTTAAACAAAATTCCTGATCAATCATACATTCAAAGGTTAGCCAGATCTGACAATTCTTATTCGTTGTTGGATGAAATATATTGTATTGGAATGTAATGAATGCTTTTTCCGTCTTAAACTTGCGGCAAGGAAGTCCGCAAAAATTGAAAAAAAGATAAAGAAGTGTCGTAAAGTACCAGAGACACTGAAACATGTATCGTAATACAGTTCTATATAGACAGTATATGAATGCGCAGTTTAATATTTCTCGTACTAAAAGTTTTGGTTTGAGCGAGCTCTTACCTTCGTTCACAGTGCCTGCAAATGATCGACATTTTCATGGCAAAACACACGTACAAGGCATTCTCGTTATCACCGATGCGATTCTAGGTTCCCAACCAAAACGAGTACATCTGTGTTTGATTTCATTCAGAAGCATGTCATGTTCATACAAATGGGAATAATCTTCATCCTGATTGTTTTGTCACTCGAGTCATGATATCTTTGCCTTCTATCTGCTCATTCCGTCAATACTCCGTTTGAGTCATACTAGAGGGCTTGCCTCTAAGTCATACCAATGCTTCCAATACGTTTTAATGGACATCTCGTCATGCTTAATAATCGAACTTTGACTCATTAGTTGTTTTTCACTCTCCTTGTTTCGCTTACAGGATACACAATTGTTGAGGTCCTCAAAAAGTAGACAATACTCCAGGCCTTAAAGAAACCTCTCATTGTATTTTTAAAAGTTACTTGCAATGCGTTGTAGGATGCCAAGTTTGAGAAAAGGGCAAAGTGTTTTTTAAGAAAACTTTTCACATCATTCATACAAATATTATCGGTTTTTGAACCTCAACAACAAGTGTTCACCAAAGGCACTCATATCCTTTCAGAATGTCTAGTGTTCACTAAGTCTTCGTTCTTGTTGTACTCAACGATTTTTAGTTGAATTAAATATCACGGTGATATCCACATTTTTTATGAGTTTGGTCTAATGCCTAGACTTCTAGTTGCGCTTTACTACGCTAGAATAACAAAAGTACCAACGTCTGACAAAAAGCATCTTAGTAGCTCAGATTAGTTTATTTTAAAGTCAAAAAATCTTTGAAATAGAAATAAGACTTTTGCCGGATTCGCCCTAGCACTTGCCATGGGGCCTGCAGCCTTAAAGAAGATAATTGGTGATGCTCATTCTGAAAGAACAAGGCTAGATTTTGAATTTGGGATTTAACTTCCTTCATATTTTCGAAATACGCCTGCATCGAAAATGGTTGCGTTATAAATGTTTTTGACTCCAACCCACATGATTGAGAATGATGAACCAAAAAAAAGAACATGACATGAAACATTCCATTACTGTAGATGTCGGTAATGTAATTAAAAAGCAATTGGAGCGCACTAAAGGTAAATTGAGAGGATTCGTTTCGTAATCTAAAGAGAGTGGATTCGGAATTCTTGACAGCTCCAATGCCGAGAAAAGAGTGTTTCAATATGGAGAATATTTGCACGATGAAGAATAAACGAATAAAGTAAGAAGATAATTTTCGTTAGTCCTGTGGTCAAACCAGGGATTATGTTTAAGTAACTGATGTGCTTCGAACCGGAATGTTAGCTTTATTGGGACATTGAAGCAGGAAAGGAAGATGATATCACCGTCATATTTGGGAAGTTACTTGCTCTTTTCAGGCTTCATTGTTCTTTGTTAAGGGATCAAATTAGAGTTCCACTTCATCTATCCATAAAAGGAAAATCACTTTTTAGCTAAAAAAATCCTCTTTTAAGAACTTTTTTTTTCAAAAGACTTTTTGAAACCTTAAAAACGTTTTTTGTCTAATAGTGTGTTTTGTATCTTGGGGTTTTGGTACCTCTCCTGTTTTGAAAAGTTCCTAAATTTATGCTGATGTCATTATTCCGTTGCTACTAAAAGGAGTAAATACGATAGCTTCGACGACCTCAGTTAGAACTCCCATCACGAGCCAAAGAGGGTAAACAAGGACAATCAAAACACCGTAACTTATATGTACCCTTTATCGTTTGAATTGGGGGCCTTAACACAGGGTCTTCAGGTTAAATAACTGATTTTCCGGTTAGAAACCCATCACTACGTGTGTTTCTCTTAAAACAATGACTAAAATTTATTGAGCTTTTAATAATAATAAGCTTTATTGCAACTATTGGACATGTCATTTTTTAAAAATGTATATTCAAAAATCGTATATACAGCTTAAAATAAGAATAAAAGATTAAATAGTCTGTAGGATAAAATAGTTGATTAGCGTGTGATATCACAGAAAAGATAATGACTAGAGTAGGTTTAATTCTAGGTTTAATGTACATGAAAAAAGTGAAGAGGGGAATGACAGAAAGTGCTGTAGGATTGCCGGATGGTGGCTGTTGACTGTTTATTGTTCGTTTGTGGAAGTATTTTTAATAATGGAAAATGTCTATGGCGAATACGATGGTGGGAGCATGAGTAATGGGAAATGCTAATTGATATCGGTGACTAGTATACAACATCTCCCTTCCCGGGGGAGGGGGGGGGCAGGGTTGACAATAGGGGACAGCACAAAATATCACATAAGATTTGGTGGGAATGACTAGAGTTACATACAATTGACTAGAGAAACATGGACATGAAATAAATGGTATATAGTTGACTAGAGTTGTTCGATTTGGTGACTAGAAGGATTGATTAGATGTTGAAGAGTTTGACTACGATCCATCCGGGTCACCATGTCCACCAGTCCTCCCCAACCATCCAGGCATTGATGTCTTCCCCAGCACCTCGGGTACCCCACGGTCAACCTGGCCCAGTCACCGCTGCATCCACAGACCTTCCGCTGCACCCACGGGCTGGTCACTGGAACCACGGGCCTTCCGCACGCACCACGCTCTCGCTGCGACCACGGCCATTCCGCACGCATCACGTCTCTTCTGGGCCCAAGTTCCGCATTGGCGTCCTCAGTCGTCTGGGGGAAGGTTCTTCCGCCTGGAGGCGGTTACTACCGGCTCTGCCATGTAGGTTTGGTGGGAGCATGAGTAATGGGAAATGCTAATTGATATCGGTGACTAGTATGCAACAAGTGCATAAACAGGAGGGTGGTGGGTGGGTCAGATTTTCAGATTGAGCAAATACTTTGTCAGCTCCCGACGTTAATGGCATTGGGCCGGGAGCCGGACAAAGGTTCGTGACCGACCGCTGATACTCTGAAGAAATGTCGGGCCAAGGACAATAAGATGTTAATAAGTCTTTTACCGGAAGGGCACTTTGTGTCCGGACATCATCTCCGGAAAGGTCAGATTCCCAACACTGTTGGATACTAACCTTGCCAACCCGGTGTTGAGGGCTCTGTTTCGCATTGTTTGAGGAATTTGGTGAACGTGGCGTCGACGGATTTGAGGGCGGGTTAGGCAGAGTTGGGAAGCCAGAGGTGAAGGCTGCAAAGGAGAATTGGGGTGATGTAGATCCGGAAGAGTTGAAGGACTCTTGGGAGGCGAAGATTCTTGATGGGAAGTCTATTGCGCATGTGTCCGAACCTGGCCCTGGCCTTGGTTATTGCAGAGTTCAGGTGATTGGTGAAGGAGAGTTGGTTGGAGAAGGTGAGACCGACATAGTTGAAATACTTGACGATTTCAATCGGACTATTGTTGATATAGGGAGGCAGTCGATCTGCATGGAAAACCATGGCTTTCGTCTTGATGGTATTGACTTGAAGGCTGTTTTCTTGGCAATAAGCGTGGAGGGCATTGATGGCATTTTGCAATTCCATGGCCGAATCAGCCAAGAGTACAACCTCACTACCAAGACATAATTTAATCCCCCAATATTTTGAGCATCTTTTCCCACAGTCAACTAGAGATAGTAACAATACCTCGTGTGATTTGGGTCTATGCTTTCATTGTTTGTTTGCTTCTTTGTCACAGAGCCACATGGCAGCTCTCTTGCTTGGCCTGCCATGTAACGATAAATGTCCCAACGAAGAGATATTCCCACTCCGTTATCAAAGCCATCATTCAAGGCTGGAAAATAGCTCATGACTTTTATCAAAATAATTTGCTGTTAGCTTGAAAATTCAAATCGATTGTTATTGCGGACTTTTTTACCACAACTGAGAATGCTCATTGAGTGAAGAAAGATGAATTTCTACTTGCCTTCTGACCAACAAAAATGAAGTTTGATTGCAAACATAGCTGAGGCTGAATCAGGGATGAGAAATCATTGAGAGCCATTTTCGACCACTTGGCAAAGAATGGTTGCAGAAAATGGCAAAAGTTCATGCAAAGTTGATTTCTGCTATCGAGAAGGTGCATTAGATGCGAAAACATCAAAAGCCATTTTCGATCACGTGGCATGAAATGGTAACAGAAAGTGGCAGAAATTACTTCAAAGCCTATTTTTCTTATCACGTTTCTGAAGTCATAACATACGCCAAATTAAATGAATGATATATAGTTTCAATATTGTCATTATATGAGGATCAATGCATGAAATTAGTGCGCGAATAATTCAGGGTAAAAATTAGGAAAAATGGCAATGTTTGCCTTCGACTTCAAAGTCGAACAAACAAAAACATGAATTAATCTGAGTGCAGTAAAGGGTCTTGATGAAGCTGTAACAAACTGGCTTGAGCGTATGAACTCTCGTTGTGTATGCAATTTTCTTCATTCATGAAATCTAAAATTCATCAAAATATCCATAATCCCCTATTTTAGCTTATTGTAATGTAACAAATCGCAAAAGGCTATTTGGCCCGAAATGCCCAAAACAGGTTGTCTTTTGATTTGACCTCAATAAGATATCTTTCCGACCCCTATCCAT
>NC_081449.1:13408418-13429535 GCF_007210705.1 Tigriopus californicus | reverse complement strand
AATCTCCAGCCTGTTGCTTTTAAGCCATTTCATCATGTTGTTAAACGCAGAGTTGCATTCCATCTCCATTTGTTTAAGATCATTGCCAAAGTATTGAAAGGTTGTATCATCCGCAAACAGCGTAGTTTTAAAAGGTGTCACCCTCGGAAGGTCATTAATATAAATCAGGAACAAAAGTGGGCCCAATATACTTCCCTGAGGTACGCCACAGGTCATAGGAATAAAATTAGAAACGATGCCGTCCAATTGCACACTCTGTTCCCGTCCCTTCAAGTAGTTTCGGAGCCAAGTTGTGATATGATGGCTAAACCCGAAGCGTTCCATTTTGGCAAGTAAGATTTCGTGATCTACAGTGTCAAATGCTTTTTTTAGGTCTACGAATATTGCCACGGATAGTTTGCTCTCCTTGCTGTTTTCGAAGATATGGCGTAGAAAGTTATGAAGTGCATGAGAAGTAGAGTGTTTAGGACGAAAACCAAAATGGTTCTGGGCCATGTGATCACTATTGAAGGGAGTAAAGATCTGTTTGTAGACTACTTTCTCCAGGATTTTAGAGAGAGTTGAAAGAATGCAAATAGGCCTATAATTTGACATGTCGCTTCGGTCACCAACTTTAAAAAGAGGAATGACCTTGCCGCACTTCCAACTTTGTGGGATGTAACCGCTGATCAGAGATATGTTAAATAGCTTCGCTAAGGGGTGAGCAATAACATCCTTTATCCCCTTTAAGACTACGCTCGTGATCCCGTCGAATCCAGAGCTAGATTTCAGAGGGAGCTTTTCAATTATATTTAGGATCTGGAAGTGAGTTAGCGCTTTGAAGTAATAAGTGCGTTGACTAGCTTTTCTTTGAACATAACGGAGACTGTCCGCTAAGTTGGTGTCAGACTGACCGCTCACCAAGTCACCAATTGAAGAGAAGAATTCATTGAATGAGGACGCAATCTTTTCCTTGTCGGTTATGACTTCGGAATTTACTTTGATTTCAGAAGGAGCACAATCCTTACAAGATGTTCGACCAAGAAGGCGTTTTGCTCCTTGCCACACTTTACCCATGTTCATTGAATTGGAGTCAAAGTATTCTTGCCAGTATTTTGTTTTTGCAGCCCTTATGATCTTTGTGTAATTGTTCGAGAATTTAGAAAGAGCAAGTTTGTTGTCGGGGGAAGGGTGTTTTTGAAATTTGACAAACAGCTTTCGTTTTTCCGCTCTCGATTTGAGAATGCCGTGTGTCATCCAAGGGCTATTTTTGCCCTTTCCTCTGTCATGCTGATTTGTTATTATTGGGCAACATACGTTGAAGGAAATAGTTAGTTTAGTTTGAAAATCGTGGAATGCTAAGGATGGATCATGGGGTGGTAAGTGCCAGTTGGTATTTCGTAACATGTTACGCAATTTCTCAATATTCTTATGGCTGGTGTTATTACGCTTGGTTACTCGAGGAGCCATATTCAGGGGCAAGGCACTTTCCAATGATGCAAATGTTCCGAGGTGGTCACTAATATCACAAAGAAGGACACCACATTTTGTGTTGGTCGATACATTCGTATAAATGTTATCAATTTGCGTGGAAGATTGAGTTGTGATTCGAGTCGGAGCGTTAATTAGAGGAAATAATTGGAAAGAAAGCATGAGGTCACTAATCTTTGAAGATTTTGGGGTCGCCTTCAGGAAATCGGCGTTGAAATCGCCGCAAACAAACAAAGTCTTTCTTTTTGCAATGCATAATGAAATGGATTTGTCCAGCTGAGCTATGGCGTCTTGGATTGGCGCGTTTGGAGGGATATAAATGGATAAGATACAAAGGTCTGCAGTCTCTATTCCTAAAATTTCGCAACTCTCCGAAATTAGGCAGGCACCATTTATTCTGGTGAAAGGGACAGACTTGTTTAGAAGTATGCCTACGCCGCCTCCTCGCTTCCCTGATCGTGTTTCAAAATCAAAAGAATAGTCGTTAAAAAGTAGTGGCGCTTTGTCAGCTTGCCAGATCTCCTGGAGCACCAGAACTCGGGGGGTTTGCTCATCGAGAAGGAGTTTTATCTTATCATAGTTAGCAACAATGGACCGGGTGTTGAGAGAGATCAACCACTGCTCACCCTTCTGCAGGTTTTCAACGTATCCCAAGTCGTCTAGGAGTGATGCTCCGCTAAATTCGTCCAGGTTATCATTGAAGTCCGACATAACTGTACCAGGTGTGAATTATCCCAAAATGAAACAACTCCATCGCCCCTTCGCCGGTGAGCTTGTCTCGTGCCCTGAGAGAGGAACTCAAAATTATTAGATAATAACGTAAAAAATCCTTTGGGGTATACATAGTATGTAAGGTAGGATAAGATTGAGCGAATAAATGACAGAATCAAAAATAAATTTGAGAATAAGTACAAATCATAAAATGCTGGAGAGATGTGTCCCCCTCAAAGGTGCTTCATCTTGTTTCCGCTGTTGTCCCATGAACTGGGTCACTCACACAACAAGGAGGGTCGTTGTGAACCTTGGATTCTTCACTCACTGCCCGAGAGGGATCATTGTGGGCATTTGAGGGGGATTTTCAGCTGGTAGACATCCCATGATGCCTGGGAGCATTGTGGTTTGGCTTCTTGAGCTCTAGCTTCTTGATCTTTTTTATTCGCGTCGCATCATTCGATGGATCATTGTTGGAGGGGGCTTCGGGCATTGGAAGCGACCCCGCTTGGATCTCCCCCCTCCTCGAAGACTCCCGTAATTCCAAGACTTCATCGGTTGCTTCGATCAGACTTGAATGATCCTCTGCGAGCTTGTTTCTCACAGATGAGTGGTACTTATTCAAACCTAAGTTCGGGCGGAGTGAGATGTCACAAGAACGGGTGGTGAGGCCCTTTTCATTAATATTTGCTGGTGAGTTGCTAGCATTTACATTAACGTCATCCTCCGATAATACAGATACAGTCGCTCCTTTTATGAGCTCAGATCGGCAATCTCGGCCAATATGGCCTTCCTCCTTACACCTGAAGCATCTCTGGATTAAATCCCTGTGTTGAAGAAAGATCTTCCTACCCCGTACTTGAACGAAGTCAGGGATCGACGTGAGGGGTTTGATCTCAACTTGGACTCTCTTGTGGATTTTGGATCAAAAGCAACGTCAGATCGTCCAAACGGAATAGGGAAAAGGCACATTGAATTGCTAACTAGACTGCTCGTAACATGCCAGGAACACCTTTTTCCAGACATTATGTTACCTGGGTCACTGATTATGCATAAGATTTGGATGGAATTAACTAAACACAACTCAAACTCATTTTAATTCAGTAACGAGCGAGGAATTGATTCAATCGGTCTTATATTTGGTAGCTCAAGGTTAACCAGGCTGACTCGCAAAGCGCCCTGTGAAGTGCAGAGCTTAAAACACATTTCGTGTAGAGTAGAAAGCCTATTGAAATATTTAAAAGAACTTGGGACGAGAGAATCAACATCTACGGAAAAAATGTTATTTACTGTCTTAGGGTATGAAAATATATAGGTGTATCATTTGGAAGTATTTTTTCTTTCCCACAAACTTGCACTGACAAAACATTTTGACCTTATTTATAAAAATCCTTTTCTGGTTCAACAGTGCATTAGTGTCGTTCCATTCATCATTCACATTCAAAAGCCTTAGTGCTGAAGCCCCGAATAACTGACTTAATGAGTTCAAGGATACTTCTCAGTAACTAGCGCACAAAAGTTATTCTGATCCCAATTCGTTCGAACTGTGGTGCCACTTTCAAGCAACGTAACGAAATGATCGATGGCAGGCTCTCAAGTATGTGTACATTGTCCATACTTTGGCCAGTCAAAGCACTCCGACTCTTTCAATTAACGTTCAACAGGCCGTTATGGCCTCCCTGAGAATGTGGGTAGTATTCCAAGAGCTAACAATGCCTTTCCAAGCACCTTTATTTAGCATGAGAAAAACGTTCATCGAACTAAGGCCAAGTCTACGAAATAAGTACGCGTAATGTATGTAAGGTTCAGAGGGGCACTCTCTAACGCGTATGGGGAAAACCAAGTCCAAACCTGGCTTTCTCCCCTCACGGCGAGCTAAGAAGGCCGTGGGCAAAACAGACCGGGCCCATGGGGCCCAGCTCGTCCCCATTGGGCTTTTCATAATCTCCCCTACTGTAAATCTCAGAGATTAATGCCAATGACACGAGGCAGGCTGGCAAAGGGATGAGCGAAAGGACGTGTTGTCGATGTTGTTCCAATGTCCATCTGTCTTCTTCCATTGACATAAACAGGCGCCATAAAGCTGAACGAACCAGAGATACTGAGTTGGTACCAAGGTTGACGAATGGTGGCGGTGCTCAACTAGTGACTGGTACTGTTCGAGCTTCCAAGGGCCATTGGCTCTTCCTCTTTCATTCCGAACCAGTCCTCCGTCTGTCTTCCTGGATCTTGAGTCCAGCCAGGCTAGTTGGTAGATGTTCTCTCATCTTAATAATGGGAGAGCGAAAGAGAGACCAATAGAAAGAAAGAGAGACTCCCTTCTGAGGTTAGCCCGCCTCTCTGCCACCGGTTCCACCGATTTTCAAGTTCGCCCGAAAGGAGCTTTCCAAGGTGTTTGAGAATGGAACGAATTGGTCTGACAGTATAGTTACCTCCATGGACATGAAGGGAGGCTCTGCATGGAGGTGCATTGTGAATATTGTCCTGACGCTTTTCGTTCTCCAACATGTTCTGGCTGATCCTGAGACCGTGGACGGGTTGTATCTGACCAAGAAGAGCGCTCCAGTGAATCCTGTCTCTCCAACCAATCAGCTCAGAGGACCCCCTATTTGGGCTCCAAATGTTCCCGGGACATTGCCCAAACCCCACGTTCCAGGAAAAGATGTTGGGAAGTTTGTACCGGGTCACTTGGGACAAAACCATAGAAGAGCTTTTGACAAGTTNCCACCGGTTCCACCGATTTTCAAGTTCGCCCGAAAGGAGCTTTCCAAGGTGTTTGAGAATGGAAAGAATTGGTCTGACAGTATAGTTACCTCCATGGACATGAAGGGAGGCTCTGCATGGAGGTGCATTCACAACAGTCTCCTGTACAAAACCACCCAGCCGTCGGTCAATCAATTGCCGGACCTGCCAACGCACCACAACATTCCAATCAGTTCTCTCCACCACTCCAGAACACGGGCTTAAATAATGGTCATTATGGGCCTAACTCTTTGATCCCAACTTTTCCCAATCATCCTGTTATGAAATGGCCTCGACCTCAGTACTTCAGTAATCGCATGAGCCATCAGCCACAACCGTCTGGAGCACAGTCCATTCGGATGGATCAACCCTCCTTTGTGACCCCTACAGCATTACCGACTCTGCACTCTTTTCCAAACCCTCAAGGAACTGTACCTCAGGAGAAAGACTCGATCCAAAATGGTCCTTCCAACCTCTTGAACGCTCTCCGAGCCTCCACTCGAACTCCCCAGGCAATTCCAACTGTTTCCGGCGAAACTGCTAAGACCAAAGAGGACTTAAATCAACTTAACTCATTGAAAGCCGGGCTAAAAGGCTCCTCCAGTGTGGTCACCAAACCCCCTCAAGCCAAGAAGGAATTAGAAACATCGTCTGGATATAGCCAGAACCCGATTGAACCTAAGTCAAGCTACATCAAGGATACCAGGAGTCGCACTGTTTTTGAGCCTTTCGGTCTTGGATCAAGGACCGATGCGTTCAACGAAGGTGATCGACACAAGACCATAGTTGGCGTGGTTATTGGAATCGTTTTCGTGGCAGCCTTTGTAGCCATGGGTATTGGTCTGGCGGCTCAATGTGTCGTGGACAAGATCAACCTTACGAAAACCCATGCCCTCTTCGGCAACATGAAAAGTCCCAATGCTGATGACGAAACGCCCCCAGAGTTGCGTGGGAATGGTCACTCTTCCTTTGGAACTCCGTCATGTGAGCGAGGACATCTTTTGAGACACGACGAGAGGAATGCCAAGGTTACCCATGGCAACCTTAATCAGGTGAGGATATCAAGTGCACGAAATGTATCCAGATGACCTTTCTGTTCCATGTTAATGTTAGTTTGCTTGTGAGCCCTGTTCTAATCGAGTATTTGTGTTTATTCAAGCAACTCTTGGAAACATTGGCAATTTGTGTGTTAACGTCAGAGGGAACGTTGAGATAAATACCAGAGCCCTATTTCTTTTCATTTCCAATGGTTCGTAAAAAAAAATTGGGGTTAAAAACGCTTCATATTCTTCTTTGTTGCTTCGAATTTGAGCATCAAATTTTTTAAGAATGAAATGTCTTACAAGGTAAAGCTGAATATTTATTTAGCAACGATTTTGAAAGGATGATTGATTACAAACATTTGTACTTGTTTGTCAAGAGTTCGTTAGACCTTTTTTCGACGAGGTCTCCGAAACTTTGCTGGTGATACTTGTTTAAACATATGCGGTAATAAGTGAAACAAAATCAAATTGTTGAATGCCTTTAAAGTAAAGGAAAAACTCTTGTCAGATCATCAATGGTTTCGTAATTTTAGATCCATTCAATGATATTTCAATAATAATATTTCGCTTCTCATTATATCCTTCTAAATCCAGCAAAAACTATTTTTCAATATGTCACACAAATGACACGAAAAAGAGTCACAACAAAGATACATTCAACTTTATCTTTTCATTATTTTTGATTTGATTAAAATTGAGGCGAAATGTATTTGTTACTCTCGTAAATCTTCAAGCTTCCAATCAAAGTAATTTCCATTAAAGTGAGCTTGCTTGGCAAAACTTTTTGTTAGAAAATTGCCCTGCCAGCTTATGTTGATCTTTCTTTCGCAAGAAAATAATCCTGTGAAATTCAGTTGCAAAAAGCAAAAACAATACATATTTAAAAAGTGGATCAAGTGCCTCCAGTGCTCTCGTTATTGCTTGGATTGAAGACTCACTAAAAGGTAGAATTGGAGGTCCTTGTTTTTATTACGAAGACTCGAAGCAATTAGTAGTAATCCAAATCGTTGTCGGATCCGAGAGCGCTCGTACGTGCGTCAAAAACCAATCCGAAAAGTGCCTTTGCTACGTAATTGAGTTAAGCCGTCTCGTTCAGAAAATGAGATTGCCTAGAAGGTCGACGCAAATGTTACTGCTTATGCCAGTTCAACAGGTGCACAGACCTTCAACCTTAATTTTGATCTTACTATAGTGGTCATGTCAGGCATGAACCACTGGAATATTGAAGGAGATCCTTGTGTCGAGAATTGAAACATTTCGGAATCGAATAAACGCATTGAAATCATCTGTAAATGGGACTGGCCCAATGTCATTGTTACTAAGTACATCATTTCCAACTCGATCGAACGACTGGGTCCCTCTTAATGTCCGCAACATAACTAGACACCAAGAATGAGTTGGCCCTTTTGGGGAAATTGATTACCAGAAGACAACAAAATCATTCATTCTGTGCCCTTTTAAGTCCTGTTTTGCGTTTTGCGAGGGTCTCTCTGACTTATAACAGAAGAGAAAAATTCGTATCGTCTAAAGCATGAATCATCGGAAAATGGACGGTGATGCAAGGGTCCAGCATTGGGGATCCAGAGAATCATGTTGTGAGCTTTTTTAACGACTCCTTGCTTTTAGAATACTCATTTTAAAAACCTGAGCTTCAGGTCCTGCACTTGAAAACCCAAGTATGAATTGAAAAAACAACACTGGCCCAAATAATTCACTTGCTGAAATTGGGACTCAAAAATTTCTCAGCAGAGTTTGTCAAAGTTAGGTTGTAATAAATGCATAACGTTCAAACCCTCAGCTTCCTCGCGTCATCTATATTGGCTTTTAACAACACAATTTGTAGGGAAACATTTTAAAATTAAATGTTAAATAAGTTGTGTTGAATTTCAACGATCTACATTTTTTAATTGTGAATATATTATGATAAGAGACTATGAGTTGCTCTGGCACGTAGCATCAGATTTTAGTCCTTTTTTCTACATAATCATAGTTCATAAATGTTTCTGTTACAAAACTATACAATACGGTATATACCGATAGTGTGCGGATACAAAACATCAATATAAAGCAAAAAGACGGCGAAGTTCATTATAAATTTACACATTGGATACAAAATACGATTAATCCTCAAAGCAACACCTTCTGAATAAGACTTGGTGATGGATTTCGCAGTTTCCCATGATGCAGCACTTCAATGCAAAATGTAGTTCCTTTAGAAAAAGATAAGTCGAAGATGCCAAGAGAACTTTTGGGTAGGCAACTCGGCAAACTTAAACAGGACATCCTTTGGACTTGTGAAAGGATTTTCAACGCACTCAGGGTCACATTGAATCACGTTGAAAATGGGTTTGGTGGATAAATTTGGGTCTCTGATTGCCTTTGGTGTTTTATGTTGCATTTTCATTTCGGGTTGGTAGGTCAAGATTGACTTTTGTGGTTTTCGAATTTTTCCCACAAAAATGCTTTTGTACACAACCAAATGTCAGCGAATTCAGTAAACAAAAATTACACTTAAGATTTGGAAAGAAAACATATTCTTTTCGAGCCATGACCCTTACCAAAATATTTGTTTGCCATTTCTGTACTTTTTCATATTCTACTGATCAGTCTTGGGCCTCGATTATTGTGCCAAAAAGATTGATACCTGAAGCATGGGAGAAATACACCTGTTTGTTCAGTAGTAAGGATGATCCATTAATCGCCGACTTTAGCCACTCAAGGAGATTTTGCGGATGCAGGAATTGCCGCAACATGAATATTTTGATGACATCATAGTAGTTTTGGTTCAGTAGGAGACTATATCAAATGTAGCATTCCGTATTATAGATAAAAACTACTTTTGATCCCAAAAACTACTTTTGATCCCAAAAACTACTTTTGTCCTGTCGGGCGGTTTTATGGGTTGTCTTATAATTCCAAATCTGACAATGACTGGCTTGTAATTTCAGTTTTATACTTCCCGTTGCATGTAAGATGAAGCAGTGAGCTTGGAAATATTGTGTGAACTTCATCATGGTGCAATTGAATAGATCTCCCTACATGCACAGCATTGGCAGGGTGATTTCATGTCTTAATCGGAAGATATGTCTTAAGAATCCACCTTGAGTATTGTTCATTTTTATAACACGAAGTTAATCCCATTCGCTAAGATCTTTCGAGATAGGAGATTACCTGCACATTCTGTGCATATTAGTAGGTAGACACCTGAAACTGGAAATCAGAATATTTCCTTAAAAAGAGAGCTTGTCGTCTCCTCCAAATTCTATCTCTCTCTTCCCACTCGTTGTCATTGCCCATCTTCCGCCTGAAAGTGCGGACTTCAAGGGCCTCTCGACTTCTCGGTAAATCTCTTTTATTGACGTGTCAACACTTCCCAAGTGTTTTAATGGAATCTCGTTAAACCATTTGTAGTTTCTGACCTTATCACTTTCAGCCAAACTAGTCTTTCTGTAACTTGACTGTAATGTTCACTGAGCCCTAAATGACAAAAATACCCTCCCATTCCAGCCTCTCTTCACGGGCAAACTGATCCTTCATGATCCTCCAGGGTTGTCGTCCTCAGCATTATGTCGAACCACGGCTGCAGCGGCCAACAAAATGACGAACACCCTGTTTGCTGCCCAACAAGCCGTCATCATGCCCAGCCCAGCCGAGCAAGTGACTCATGACCTGGTTAGCCCTAAATACGACACTGACGACTGCACTGAGGATGAGGATGACAGCGATGATACCGTTTATGAATGTCCCGGCTTGGCTGCCAACGCCACGGCCATGGAAGAGATGGTGGTCCGGAATCCCTTCTACCTTCAAGGAGGCGAATTAGGTCTCATGCCCACAGTAACCACGCCGAGTGAGCCCAAGCCCATCTCTTCTCAGACTAGCATCTTCCACCACGGAATCAAAGGTGCCAACTGAAACCGAGACCCCAAGTTGGAAGGTGTTTTCATACACTTGCCTTGTTGCTTACAATTTACCACCCGAATAGCAACATAGCGACGCAACTGGTATATTTCAATAGCACATACTAACATATACGAGATAAATAATTGGCATATTCATTCAGACGTCATTAATCCCTCTTTCAATCAGCCATTGGCTAACAACCTTTTCAAGTCGCTGGGCTTGATTGCAATCAGATTCAAGTATCCTGTATGGAACTCAACAGAGCAAAATAACCCTTAATGTAGATCGATGTTCCCATGTGAATGTTCCACGTACCCTAGATGTACCAGCTCTTTTCAATCACATCGGATCACCTTATTTTTGTAGCGAATTCACTTTCCCTGTCATTCCCTGATCCCCGGTAACTATGGTTGGCTTATTTTTGACGACAAATTCCAAATCATACGCACTTATTGGTGTTGTTTCATACATGGATGTGGATTTCTGGGTTGGAACTAGCTTTGATGTGAGCTTCACAAAAGTGAATGGATCAATCCATCCATTCTCTTGATTGGCAGTTGTCGACAATAAAAGAACGTTTTTAAGCCTCGCTCGTTAACGAGCCTTCCTTGACTTGATTGCAATATCTGACGCACGCGAGCTGACTGGGTTGGTTCTCCATTTCAAACTCGTCAATTCTTGAGATCGAGCCAAGAATCAAGCAGCCTTTGCACCACGCACATCTAACTCTCAAAGGGAAAAGAAACTGAGGATCTGAGCACACAGAAATACCCCAAAGGCCTCGTGTATGTTTAAGATTGCGAGTAACGCACTCAAATTTGGCCAAGTAAGAAATGTATTTATTACAAAACTTGGTAATCGCTTAGGTTTAGAAAATCATGTCTCGTTCATTCCAAAATGGTGGCTGAAAAATGATAAGAGGATTTGGTGACTTGAAATATGGTTGAACTAAGTGGCTCTTTGGGATTTCAATCCAAACGAGGTAATCAATGTGAGTCTGATGTCTTTAAAGGCTTAGAGAGTGATTAGAATGGTGCAACTTGAGTCTTAGCCGTCAAGACCCTTGCTTCTTTGCAATGCTTCAAAAGCTGCAATCTCTTTTTCTTCTTTTCTGGCATTGCGGTTCTCGTAATCCAATCGTCTTTCCACAATCCTTTGAACAAGTTTCTCGGTGGTGAGTGAATTACCAGAGTTGACTAGGCGGAATTTGCCTAATTTCTTTGGCACTTCATACGGATCAGTTCCATCTTCACATGGGCTCACATATGTTTCGCCATGGCAGACTACGGTCACCTGTGGAGATGAATAGCACATGGTCGTCAAAGGCAAATATCAAGTTATTGTAGTTTGAAATTATGTCTAACGGTAAAAGGAAAACTGCACACTTTAACATGTTTCTTCCATGGCAATGACGGGTCGTTATGGAAAAGTAGGTCAAAGCTAGCGTACCCGGCAATGAAGATTATGGTACAGGGTGACAACTACGTTCCACTACTAGTTCATAAAAACGCCTTTTTCTGTGTATTGCTTTGAGTGTATAGAATAGTCCACGAATAGTCACTGCGTGGACAAGCTCCATCTTGAGTGCTATCCAACTGCAGAGTCAGGGAAGTCAGTCAGTCTGGAGGGGGCACAAAAACTCCATTGAGCACTTTTGGGACAAGAGGATTCGACCACTTGGTTTTCCATTACGCAACGCCATGAACCCTTGAATCTATTTCATTGGAGAGGAAAGCTGAGTTCAATTACCATACTAACTCAGTTCAAATAATAGCTCGAGGCAAGGGGCCAATCTCAACCAACAGAAAACATGTGCCAGTTCTGTTGCTGCCCAGCAATGTTTGAATACAACATTTGGTATTAAAAGTGGATAGGCTGAATGACACATTAATTCAAATTGTGGCACAAGCTCTGACTATGATTTTAGTTTAACCAACTATTTTGAAACTCATTTTCAAAGTGATTGCCTTTTTAAAGTGTTCTATCACATAATTTCAACCTAAGCTACCCCGATGGTGTATTGGTAGATCATCCTCTTTCCACTACGCAAGAAGGACGAAAGATATAAGACCTCTGCGAGGGCGCATTTTTATTATGTCGGGTCGCAGGTAAGCCACTGAGTTTTTTCGCGATAAGATCAATGAGGTATGAGTTGAAGGAACTCAGATGGCAAATTTCAGCACTGTTTGGGCTTTGTTTGACGAGTAACGGTCTATTGATGCTGGTACTGTCTTTGCAAGAGCGCGAGTCATTCCAAGGAAGGAAAATTGACACTACGACGGATAGCGCCTCGTATGACAGTAGTAGGTTTTAAAATGACCTCAGTTCAACAAAAACCATTCAGCCGATATGAAAACTATTACTTAGGCTTCAGATTGCCATACGCAAAATCGGAAATAACGCTTTCGCCGAGAACCTCTACTTCTATATATTTCGCCATCCTTGCATTATGTTACCCCTGATTTGATCCCTGGCAAGCCGAGTAAGAGCGCCTTTGTAGCATTTAAATAGCAACATGAAAACTTCTTTTTTACTGGTTTTTAACCGATGCTTGGGAATGAGTTCCCAGCAAGTCATGTCATGTTTGATAAAATATTTGGTCCCATAAAGAGTTTGAATTGGCCATTTTCAGGCATCCTTGAATGTAAGGTGGGTCAAGTATCGAATGCAAAAAACGATCAGATCACGTTTAAAACTTAGCAAAGGCTCATCTAAGTCGTAGAATCGTCGGGAGAGCTACGGGCAAAAAGTCATAGAGAACAGGGCCTCTGCTCCAGACAAAAGAAGCCTTAACATTCTTTAGAAGCGTGATGTCCATTGAATTCAATCTAAGTCGTATGGTACAATCTTGGAACGGATAGCAGCTATCCGCACCGTGCGTACAACTAATGCCTCTTCTATCGCTCAATGTGTGCTCAACTTCTGGGTTGTGACAAAGGCCACTGAGGCATTTAAACATGTAAATAATTGGATATCATTATTATCTTCGTTGGACACTATACAATTCTAGACACTAAAGCCTTTCCCAATTATAGAGATGGCTCATACCAGCGATATTTCGGGGACAGACCCTTTTCGAACTTGTTTAGCCTTGATGTAAGAGTTTAAAATAAAAAGATACGACCAAGAATTCGTGTATGAACGTGCTTTTGTTGCGTAACTTAAGTGTTACGCAGGATTTGTCCAACACAAAGAAAGTTTGCAGACAATAAGAAGTACGTATGATGATATCATAACTTTGTGTTGATGACAATTAATGTAAAACAAGAGTTCGCTTTATTTGATTCCTCTTTGAGAAGGCATTTAAAAAATCTTAAAAGCTGTCATTCCATACAGTAGCTTCGGACCCAAATTTAGGGATAGCTTTAGAGTAATGTATCATCTACAATTTTGCATACCTTTATGTGAACCTCTAGCAAACCTAATGTGAATAAACTAACAACTATTATCACGCATCTATTCAAAAATATACCTTGTGAAGGCAAGGCAAATGAAGGCGAGGAATGCAATTATAAGAATCAATGAATGACCTCATAGCCTGATTATTTTACTTTTCAACGGGGAACTAATCAAATAACAGACGTTCATAACTGCTTTACCCACATATTTTCAAGTAATCGTTGTGCGACTAAAGCGGCAACCCAACATCACATCATGTTCCAGCACATTTTTGGTAACCTAAACAATGGCTTTCTCACACAACGCCAACGGTTGTATTGACGCCTGAAGGAAACATGGGAATGGAACACTTTCTCTCAAAGATGAAAGAAAGCACGCACTTAATGTTTTGGTCCCTGTAAAATACCATATGGTGACATAGTTTGGGAAGTCTCCCACATGAATGCAGATACATATCGAATGAGCTTTACTTGGTTTTATCCACAACATCAAAACCTTCGAGGCTCAACTGACAAATCATTTGTTTGTGCCCAAAATATAGTAACCTTGCTAATATTACAGAGAAAACTTAAAAAGAGAATCATGCACATACACACTACCATCGGTCACAAATTTGTCAAGGGATTCAACATAGTTCGTGATTAAAAACTAGCCACCATTAGGACCAGGAAAATCAAGAATATAGAATGAACAAAAAACACTTACATTTAGGTCCTCCATCAAACTTTGGCTTATTGCGTAGGGAGCACCAATTACTACTTCATCCACACATCTACAACAAAAGATCAAGAGGTAAAATATCATTGAAACTTGCTGACAAGGACCTTCATGTCAAGAACACACCATCTTTGTCATCTGACAAAACCTAACGTTCTACTTCCAACCTACATACCTGAAAGCAAGAACGCTTAACGCACGCTCCTGAAGGTTCATGATAGGATAATTATATCCTTTGTATCGGTTCACCGCGGGGTCGGTGTGAAGCCCCACGATCAAATAATCTCCGTGCTCAGCCGCCTTTTCTAGAAAGTCCAAGCATCCAATGTGGAACAAGTCGAATGCTCCCGCCACGTACACAATCTTATCACCAGGCTTTGGAGGCCGTGAATTTGAAAATTGATTGATCTTTTGCGTAGTCGGCAAGAATTGGGAAACACCTGTCCACGGAGAGCGGGCGGACCCATCCATCGAGTAATCAGAATGATTCTCCGGCACCTAAAATATTTTTGGAGGAATCTCTTTAAATACGAAGGCTGACGGTCTTTTCATTATATCCTTTATCGCTATGACATGAAGAATGAAGACCTAAAACGAGGGTAAACGACAAGCTCAAACATGAGACGGAGAGGACATAAATTGGTAGGCATCGATACTTCTCTTCTGACCAAATGAGTTTATCTCCAGGGAATCTGATACAATCCAGTGGTTTGCACACAAATGTACAGATTATGAGTTCCTAGCCCTATCGAAAGTAATTTGACAAGCTCTCCAGGTGCTAGTCTCTTCTCTCATTCTATCTTCTGGAAGGATCGCCTTTTCTGAGAGGTCGTACCGTCCATTCGACAAATGAGGCAACAAACTAATATACCATGTCTATGTTAATCATTGTCTCCCATACCCTGTCTTGATTTTTGTCCGAAGTCTGAAAGAAAGTAAAATCTGTGAGCAATGCTAACAAAAATACGGGATCAATTTCTGATTACAATCGCTGATCGATTTAGAAATGCCATGAATTCGAAGTTAAGAGATACGTTTCCCGGAATTTCCTTAAGGGAAGACAATGAGGAAATAAATGATAAACCGTTACAACTTGGGGAAAAAACTGACGGTTTAGATTTTGGCCTGAATGTCAAAGAACTTTAAATGAGGAAAAGAAAAAAAAGAAAATGATGCATAGAAACATTATTATAGTGTTGATTTCGAACAAATCATAGAGCGAAGATAGTAAGCACTTTGTGCTAAGACCAATACAAAGATTTGTAGTTATGAAATTCTTGACCAATGACACAAAAATAACTTTTGAAGATATTGTCAGCATTTTAGTCATAACAGGCAAGAATACATAAATACAATACATACATAATACATACAAAAGTAATCGAATAACGCATCAAAATCACTTTTATGGAACGACAAAGCGTTCTATTTTACTGATTAAACATTGTGAAACTTTCTTGAAAAGCTGAAATGTGTTACTTTTGGTCAGGTAGTATTCATTTCTCTCCTTCCTAAAAGTTGAGGTTCAGGGATCACCCAAAGTTACTAACAAAACAACTTAACATTGAGCAATCGTAAGTATGACAATATCTGCGCCAAAAATTGTGTTTGAGAAGAAATTTGAAATGCTTAAGCATAAACAGGCGAAACTTGCAAAATGAAGTTTGAAATTAGAGTAACTTGTAAAGTAGCAATCAATTAGAGTCACAATGGTTCCTCTGGGTAATACTTTTTAAGAAAATCGAGTAACTGTAACTTATCATCTTGATACATTTCCATCGAGCAACTTTATGCTACACTGGTTCGATATTGTTGTTTTTACCGATATGCTACAAAGATGTATTTAAAAATTGTGAAGTGAAATGACTTTGCTCACCCCGTATTCCTTTTCGCCCTTGAGTTGATGGCACTTCGTCATCAAAAGCATGCGACCCACAAGATCCGTCGTGGACACGCCTTGAGTGCGCTCACACTCCTTGTATCGATTGGCATCCTTCACAGCCTGATAAGTATCAATCCCTAAGTAGGCAAAAACGGAGGAAGATCCAAAGCATGAAAGTTAACTACATTTGAACAAGAAATCCCAAAAGCTACTTGTCAAGCTCTCACCATCGGCTGTCATGGTAATGTCATTACCATGGACACAAAAATCTACGTTGTGCTTATTCAAAGTGTCAACCGTGGTGACGTAAGGAGCTCCTTCTATCACTTCGTCGACCCACTTGATGGCACGAACCATCCGATAACGCTCTTCCTACAAAAAGAATATGAAGAGAACAACACAAAAGCGTAATCCATTGTTCCATCCAAAAAAGATAAGTAAGATGTCGTGGATCTATTGGCTCACTTGATTGAAAACCGGAGGTCCTTTGTGTAGGGTGATTTCCTCATCCGTGTGCACTCCCACAATGAGGTAATCACCCATAGCTTTGGCTTGACGAAGGGAGTTGGCATGGCCAAAATGGACCATATCATAGCAACCATCGCACCAAACGCGAGTAATCTGAGACATTCCAAAACTGGTGTTAAAAAGGATATAGCTTCGTTTTAAAATGGGACTCACTTTTTTGGCTGATTCAGTCATGTTAGAACGGAGTAGGATGTGATTTTGGTGGATTTGCAATCGAGAATGTTCAGGGCTGAAGGCTCAGGCAGTTACTGCAATAAAATCAGGGACACGATGATGACATGGATATTAGACAGCCTGAAAAAGGGATGTAGCAGATAAGGAGGTTCTTTCTTTGAGGACGAGGTGGTTTGGCTAAGGGGACAACGGCTAAACATCAATCCACGAATCTTAAGACCAAATTTTTCAGATACTAACCGTTAGCCAGATGGCAGCGTAGTGGAAGTTTGTAAAGTGTGCAAATATTCAAAACTTCAACCTCAACAATAAGTTAATATTAACGAAACTCGAGAAAATATTTATGCGTCAGGCTTCATTTTCGACCTCTTTTCATAGTGCCCAGAGCAACAATTGAGAAGAAAAATGAATGATATACAGCTTGGTTTAATAGAATTGCGACTCGAAGCTTTTCTTACTCAAGCAGCCGCTTTTAAAGTTCAATGTGGTAGTTCTTCAGAATGCACAAGATCGATCAAGCAAATGTCCCATTAGGACTCCTGCCCAAAAACGGGCCTCCTCTCGAAGTCAACCTTTTTAAAGACTCTGAAGTCTGCACCTGCTCTACCCTGGGAGTTTTGAGCCCGCCTCCCCCCCCTAAAGTTCATTATCAAGTCTCTAAAAAAAGCCCATTTTGTCAAGAAAGAAAAGTAGAGCACAAACCGTGGTCAACTATTAGTCAATGTCTTTTGAAAAAAAGAATCCACAAACTTCATAGTCACTATGTTTTATGTGGTTGCAAAGACCATAGGGCGATAAGAAATTATGTTGTAAAATACAATTTTGAGACATCGCTGTTATTCATTTTTCTTGTGCCAATGGAGTCTCGCAGCAGTAAACTTATCGTGAACTACAATCCAAAACAAATGTCACGACTTAAGTAAACTAGGCTTTACAATTCAAACAAAGAAAGTCCAGACGGAGAAGAGTAACTGCGGAATTAAGTTTTGTTTGAAGGTCCCACATCTGAAATGATTTCTTTTTGTGACGTCATAAACGTCAAGGCCAGAATCAGAGTGACACTCCCATCTTTGGGCTCTTGCAATCGAAAGATTAGGTGCCGTCCAAAATCCGATGTCTAGGCCAAAAAATATTATAATGACCACTAAAAAGTCACGGGCTTATCAGAGTAAGTTATAAATATTTGAACCTAGACACCGGATTTTGGACGGCACTTAACTTTTTAGCTGCCAGGACCTGAGGGCGCTTGGGTAGTGGTGCAAGCCTGCGGTAGCTCCTTTGCCGGGGGCCAAAGGTGGGAGTGCCAATCTAATTCTGACGTTAACGGTTATATGCTTTAAGCCCACAGAAAGAAATGATTACCCCAATGTCTTCTATTTCAAGGTTAAGTGAACCCTCCATGACTTTATTTTATAATTTTCTTATCTGTCACTGGTTTGACTTCGTTTTAATTCGCTGATTTGGTTGAGAAGTCTAGATTTCAAATACGTCATTAGATTTTCTTTTGACCGGAAATCCTGACAATATCAAGGGCGAAAGCCAATTTGAACTTGGCGTACAATCAGTTTTCAAGTACAAAACGCTAATGAAGGATTGCTAATTGCTATAACAACATTGGTATCAAACGCGATATCTAGATGGATTCAAGTACAGCAATATGGACAAGGTCGAGAAATGCAGGCATAAGTTGGCAATGTTTTGAAATGAAGCTGACGATCTTACCCACTTGTGATGTGTTCTTGAATCCCGAGGTAATAACGAACGACTGAATTAGTCTGCCATTTTTATACGTTTTGGACGGTCCCTTTTGTACTGTTGTTGTCTTCCAAGCACAAGAAGTAGCGAATTAATTAAAGTTACTGTCAATATCGTAAAAGTGAGTCACTTACTCCGCTCTGGCGAGTCAAAGCGAAACTTTTTGCTAGAGCATGGAGTGCTCCTTGGCTAGAGAAAGAAGAAGTCTGGTAGACGTGACCCGGATCGCTTTCTAAGGCCAAGCAACCGGGGAATAATCATTTTGACCCCGCCGGGCCAGTCTTCTTCCTTCCGAGGCGAGATGTTCCAGCAAAGAGTAGACACACCAAGAAGACCTAAACAACGATTGCTGTTCGATTTCTTCAGAGACTCTAGATTTCTTCTAAAGAAAGGCGAATAGGGCATAACAAGGAAAAGAACAGAGAAAAGAACAGAGAAACGAAGGGACAATCAAATTTCCCTCCACTTTTTGACCTGCGTTCACAGATGGGAGACATATATTAGTGATGGTTAGTGTTTCCAAAAAACCTGGTTTTCGAAAATACAGTCCTCAGCTCCAGGTATTGAAAAGAAAAACCGGCTCTCAGGTCCGGTTTTTTTTCTATATTTCATGACGAGCAAGAAAACACCAACTTGATAAACTGTAACGGACTTTGGAATTGCGTAATTATCCAGTTGAACGGAATCATTCTTCAATACCATAAGTCATCAGGAGAAGCCATCACAGCGTGACTTGTTTGACCTGTGGCGAGCATATGCTGGCTCACTTTGAGTCATCTGTGATATGTATATATAGCTAGGAACTCTTGGTAATAAACGAGTCAACTACCATCTCTAGACTCATTTAGATGGTGGCCCTTCCGTCCATAGACCTGGTCCTCACTTTTGTCTATTCAAACTATGTTCAAGAACGGTTTAACATAGCATTATATTCCTTGCTCAATCTCAAAATATTCAGTGGAACAAAAGATAAGATCAACAGTTCAGTGACAAATGGTATATGATATATGTGTAGGTTGGTGGCCATTTTGTCTACTTAACTGTTCCATACATGCAACTTCTGAACGTCAAAACGGTTGACTTTTTATATGCAAATGGTATGTGAAGTTTTTGCATGGACTTGCAACCCACAAAGCTTGCAATTTTGAATCATTTCTAATAGCACAGTTTTTGACTCATTTCTTATCTTCAGTATAAGAAAAATGTCACACAAGCAAGGTTAAAAGCATAACATTTGTGTGATAACTTGCATCTTAGTTCAAGTACCATAAAGCATGTTCTTATCTGTCGCGGATTTCCAAGTTAACTAGAATTATTTCTGACAGGGTGAACACGATAAGTATTCCAAATAAATGCATATACTCTCTCATTGAAAATTGCTCTATATGCATTAGGTTCTTGATTTAGGCTCTTAGGCTCTTCAATGAAGTCCCTTTCACTGTGAAAAAGATTAGTCAAATTGACCGCTCTTGGCAAAAATATTTACGGAAAACACCTACTGCCAGCTTCACACACACACTATAACACCTCATAAAATCTCCCTTGTACATATGCTCAATGCCAATATCTGATATTTAAACATGAGCAAATACAGTTTTTTGGCTGGCTAAAGCGGATTGATTTAAGCTGATTTAAGCCAAAGAAAAATTGCTCATTTCTGGTCACTAAGGTATATAACATATCATTTTCAAAGAAATGGCTATAGCAAAAAATTGCTAATCCAGGTACAAATTGTCTCATTTTCCAACCTCACCATACAATAAACTACATACATGTGCACCTTCCAAAGCTAAAATTGAGTCTTTATTCCTCAAAACATGAAATTTTTCTACTAGTCTAGATATATGTAAACATAAATAAAAAATCATCTAATTCAGCTTAGCGCATCATCCCTTTCCTTTAAATTGTAAAATATCATCATTTTATGCCTTGGTTATAAGTACACTAGACACGGAGCTTTCCATCTTTGCTATCCGAAAATGATTAGTCTCCTATTTATGTATTATCACCAGCAGTATTTTATTATGATGCAAAGACAGGAAAATTGTTTACAAAGCTTGCATCACTCAATTCGTTTGCACCCTTCTAAACTGAGAGTTCAATTGGGCAAGATTTGTGTGGAAAAATAAGCAATAAACTTCAACAGGAAGAATCAATAATCGCATTGGTCCATATGAAGTAGCTCTCGTATGATCGACATATTTCTTTTTACGACAGCGATCAGAAGCAATAAAAAATAAAATCCTGAGTGATACTTTACTTGTTACTCCCTGCATGATGTCAAGTCCCCAAGTCTCGGATAAACGTTATTCTCCACCGATTAGTGGGCGGTGCACATTTTTAAATTTGTGGCAAAATGTTAAAAGGTTTAGATAGAGAGTTTAAAGGTTATTAATATCGTGTTAGGTTAGGTTGGGTTAGGTTAGGTAAGGTTAGATTAGGTTTGATTAGGTCAGGTTAAGATTTAAAGAAGTAGCACCGCCAACTAATCGGTGGAGAATAACGTTTACCCAAGTCTCGTTGTGTATTTAGTAGTGTTGGGGCAAGTCCAGCAAAAGTTAGCCTCGTTCTTTTATTTTTTTACTTTTTACCGGACTTGCTCCAGCACCAGTACATGCGTACAGTATGAGATTTGACCAATCGTAGATGATATCATGTAAGGAGTAACAAGTAAATTACTCAATTTTTTTTAACTTGGAATGCAAACGTCATACTTAGAGGATTTTTTTGTGGACTTCCTTACCGCTGCTGGGATCGGAATCCCAGCAGTTCAAGACGAGAAATTTATTCATT
>NC_081449.1:13386275-13408382 GCF_007210705.1 Tigriopus californicus | reverse complement strand
GAAATTTATTCATTTTTCTTAACATATATTATTTGATCGACCAACGAATTAGAGTTGGCTGATCCGGCTAACCCTTGAATATAAGGTTGATCGGGAATTTTAGTCAAAAACTTGTCCAAGTCTGACTAAAATTCTGCTACTGGATCAACGCCTACATAAGCCCTACGAATATTTGAGGGCAGCAAATTGAACAATGAAGGAGCCCTAGAAAGAAGAGAGGTGGATTTCATTGTTTTAACTAGCCTGGATTCTCGAGGGCTTGAAGGTGCTCTCAAAACGCACATTAGGCCTCTACGGTTACTAGAATTGACCCTTAATCCTGGGTTTGGTAAAAGCTCATGAATGCTTTTGAAAGCGTACAGTATCAGATACCTTTCGTACCTTCTCTGAATACTGTACAATCCCAACCTTTCTAACATCTCAAAATTTGAGAGCTCTCTCATGTTCTCAGTATTCCTAGTGAAACATCTTTAGACCTACTCGAGCTTTTGCAAACCTGCTGAACTCATTGGAGCCCAAATAGGTGAAGCATATTCGAGGTGAGGTTGAACAATCGACTTGTACAGAGTTAGCATCGTGATACTATTTCTGGACTTAAACGTGCGATGTATCCAACTACATGGATGAGACCTGCTGAATGCTGTTACCTTCATCATCTAAAAATGGAGTGTCTAATGGCGTCGACTCATTGAAATTAATAAATACGTTAAAAAACATTTGTTTTATCAAATATAAAAACGTTTCATTCTTAAGGTAGGTCATACATTTGGTTCCGTTGTAACATCAAATTTGTTTCATTGAAAAATCAACCCTAACAAAATGAAAATTTTGGGACTAGTACTTTTTACTTACTTTTTTTCTTGATTGATTATCATAGACATTTCACAACTAAAATTGAGATGATTTCCTGATCTTACTGAAGTCATAGGCAAATTTGGTGGAATGTATTCAAGCCAAAGGAAGATTTCGCTCGTAATCAGGTCTTTTAGTTCAACGGAATTTAAATGAGGAAATATGAACAATAAAGTAGGTCAAATATTTCCACAATGGAATCCATCTATACCTTCAATGTTGTTAAGATAAAAGCATCAAGCTTCAATTTTCCTCAGTTGATACAAGGGAAACGAAAAATTAGAGTCCATTCTGGAGCGTGATAAAAGGGAACCGTTAACGAGTAATTTTGGATTTTTGGGTCGGTACAATTACACTCTTTCAAACCATAGTTGAATTAAAGTTCCTTTTTCGAAAAAAAGGAACGCCTTATTGCAAGTTCGTACCTACAGCCTTGTGTGTATGAGACATGGATTTCAAACCCCTGCAAACGATGACTATTTGGCGGCTGGCTTACCTCTTTCGCCCGTATCAACGCTTTTTTTCCTAGCTCTGACTGAACATGAAACATCCATGTTCTTAGGGGGGCCATGGGCTTTGCGCGTGTCAGCTGAATTTGTGTATGATTCAAATAGTCAGCTACATACACACATGACACAACCCAAGACACATTGTTAGTTAACTCATAAGCCACTTGAAGTCTCTTATTCATGTGGGGCAATATAACCTGAGACATGCGAGTACGGGTTTTACCAAACTCGGGTGAGTGTATTTAACGGGACCACGTGTCTTTGTCGGACGACAAACATGACCCTGTCTAGAACGTCATCTCTATCTCCCATGCCACCAAACACGTTAACATCTCATAAGATATTCCCATTTGACCGACGAATAATAATGATATCTACCCGTTAGTAATTGAAAACAAACACCCTACTAACAAAGGGAATTGTCTCACTGAGATGTCACGCCATGTTTTAACATTATATTCTAATACTTTTCAGCTTTGGTCGAGTGGTTAAGCTTAAGCTAGACTGGCGATGTCTGAGCATCAAACCCTCTAAATCCACGACAACTCTGTTCACCATGTTGAGGCTACTATCACGTGTGCCTCGGGTCGAAATGAGGCCCAGCCTTCGGTTCAGTTCGTCCCTCGTCTTGGGATCGGGTCCCAGTGATCCTCCTCGTTCTGGGCGAGGCGCCAGTCATGCCCGATCCCAACTCCGGCGATGGAAGTGCCACTCCCACTCCACTAGTCACTCGTCATTCGAGAATCCTTTTCTCAGTCCGACGAGTCCCCGCTCTCTCTTTGGTTGGGCTGGGAGTTCGGTTCAGCCCACCCAACGCCCACTCTGTCCTCCCACACCCTCAGTCACGCTTCAGAGTCGGCGACAGTCATTTAAAGTAGCGGCTGTCTTGGTGGACGGCGCACCCACGGGCATTCAGCCCTACCTGCGTTTAATGCGTATGGATCGTCCCATTGGTTCTTGGTTGCTATTTTGGCCTTGCGGTTGGAGCATTGGATTGGCTTCGCCACCGGGAGCCTGGCCAGATGTCAAGACCTTGGCCTTGTTTGGCACGGGTGCGTTTGTAATGCGGGGTGCGGGCTGTACCATCAATGATATGTGGGATCGAGATATAGACAATAAAGTGGCTCGAACGCGATCGAGGCCGTTGACCGCGGGTCAGTTGACGTTGTTCGACGCCCTCGTGTTCCTCGGCGGTCAGTTGGGCTTGGGCCTTTTAGTGCTGTTGGAATTGAACTGGTACTCGGTGATGCTAGGTGCGTCATCCATGGGGTTAGTGGTTTTGTACCCCGTGATGAAGCGGTTTACTTATTGGCCTCAGCTCGTGTTGGGCTTGGCCTTTAATTGGGGCGCCCTGTTGGGCTGGTCGGCCGTTCAAGGCAATTGCAATTGGGCCGCGTGTGTGCCCTTGTATGTGGCAGGTATCTCGTGGACCATCATCTACGACACGATCTACGCTCACCAGGACAAGCACGATGATATCGTGTTGGGTATCAAGTCCACGGCTTTAAAATTCGGCGACCAGACCAAATATTGGCTGACCGGGTTTAGTACCACCATGATCTCAGGCTTGATCATGTCGGGCGTGGTGTGTGACCAGACTTGGCCGTTCTATACATCTGTGGGCGCGATTGCGTTGCATCTGGCCCGCCAAATCCACACACTAGACATTAATGACCCCGAAGATTGTGCCCGAAAATTCGTGTCGAACCGCCGGGTGGGTCTGATCCTCTTTTTGGGCATTATTGTGGGAACCTATTGCAAAACCGAAGTGATCAACTCGGGACCACCTTTGAGCGTGCCTGAAGCCATTGCTTCAGCCGTCCCCACAGCCGTCCCCACAGCCGCATCCACGGTCATGACCACGCAAACGTCGAGGCAATCCCTCTCCTTGGACTGATTATGACACCCCTTACCAAATGTATGACTCAATCGTTGATGTTCATCAAACAATACATTCTGCCCGTGATAAAGTTACTCGCCATTCATATTCATATTTGGAACTCGCGGCCAAGGAATTGACGCCGATGAAAAGAAGTCGATCAAAATGGTGGGTTGTTGCGAATCCCAAGTGGACTCGTCCGAGATCCCTTTTCATTTGAATCCCAAGGATAGGAAATGCACTGACGTTCTCATGCTCATCATTTTTCTTTTGGGGCTGGGAATCTGGGTCTACATCGGGATGTTTGCCCTCACCCATGGAGATGTGAACAAGCTAATCTATCCGACTGTAGAGTATTCATTTTGGCTAATTGACCTCCTCCATCAATTGGATTTACATTCGGGTTATGTTTTTTTGTAGAACTCTCAAGGCGAGATTTGCGGAATTGGACCACACCTAGGTCGTCCAAATGTGCTTTATTTCGACCTACTTAAATGTCTGTCGTTGGCTTCGTCGGTGGCGGGTTGTCCAACACCGCAAGTTTGTGTGGCCGAATGTCCGACAAACTCGTATTCGGTTCAGTTTGAGATGCAGAAAATCACGCCGGAGGCTGTAATTAAAGATCACATTGAACCATATTGCCTTAGAAACATAACTGACCAAGACTCGGTTGGCGATCTTGTGAAGGTATTCCACCTTTCTAATAGTAATTTTTGTTCTAATAAGGCATTTCTTTTCATAGACAAGGACATGTCCATCGTATTGGGTCCAGTCTAGACCTGTTTTAGGCAGATGTCTACCCGATATTTTGTCGGTTATGGAGCAAGAAAACACCTCTCAGACAAGGGGAGACATTTTTCAGTTATCCTCTCAAAATTTGACTTCTGATCGTGATATCGGATATGTGAGACTGGATCTTGTAGACGAACAAATGACGATGAATAAGCTAAGGAATGCCACCCACACGGCTTTGGGAGTGATTGGAGCGCGGGATTTCTTCCAAAAGGTCACTGAAGACTTGACCTCCACTTGGCCCGTGATAATCTCGTGCTTGTTTCTCTCGGGCTTTTTTGCATTCTAATGGATCTTTGGCATGAGGTTTTTCACCAAAGTGATAGTTTGGGCCTCGATCGTGGGATCCATTTTGCTCCTCGGCCTGGGATCAGTGATCTGCTACATGCGGTACTCGAGCATTATTGCAACACCCACATCGACGACTTCCCTCACGGCCAATAGCTTTTGGGAGGCAGAAATCACAAGTTGGGTGAGTTAATCGAGCCAAGGTGGGTTGTTTTTGGAACCATTTTTTAACCACATTCATTCTTGCATTTCAGCCTGTGTATTTGTACGATCATCAAGGAACGTGGATCTTTTTGGGGATACTTTGCACAATTGCATTGGTTTTGGACATAATCTTGGTAGTTTTCTTGCGTAAAAGGTATTAAGATCAATCTAATCATTATCAGACCATGCAGACAATTAATGCTAATGAATCGTTTCAAATAGGATTCAAATCGCAATCGAAATTCTAAGAATGACCTCCAAGGCCGTGGTTCAAGTTCCTAGTGTACTGACTTTCCCTATCTTACCGGCTACACTTCAAATCGTCGTATTTAGTACTGCCCTCTTAATTGCAACCTATTTGGCTTCAACAGGCGAGGCTCAATTCCGCACCCAATTAACCGATTGTCCAAGTACTTTTTGCATCGGCATGGATGGACAGAACTACACGCACAACTCGGAGTGCCACCCCGATCAGTTCGATTGTTCCTCGTGTCCCGAGTCGAATTGCATCTTTTTCCGTTACGGACCTTCACATGAGGTGGCCTTTTATCAGGTCTTCAATGTTATCTACGGCATCTGGGTGCTTTTCTCACTCGTGGCCTTTGGTCAATTGGTGTTGGCTGGAGTTTTCAGTAGTTGGTATTTCGTCTTGGATAAGAAGCGAAACATGCCCGCTTGTCTTTTAATAAGAGCCTTGAAGCAAACGTGTCGTTATCATTTGGGCACGGCCATCTTTGGAGCGTTGATCCTGACTCTTCTCACGTTGATTCGAATGGGCTTGGATTATTTGGAGCGGAAGTTGAAGAGCTATAACCAAGACAATGCTTTGGTCAAAGCTATTCTGGCATGCATGAAGTGTTTCTTTTGGTGTTTGGAGAAGTAAGTTTACGGGCAAAGTAACTGAATGAGCCTGTTCATGTTTATGTGATCCTCTTATCTTCGTAACCAGGTTCATCAGGTATTTGAATCGGAACGCCTACATTATGACGGCTATTCAGGGCACTAACTTTTGCCGCGGAGCACGAGAGGCCTTCGTTTTGTTGTTGGAAAATGTCTTGAGAGTGGCAGTGTTGACCAGAATCACGAACTTGATCATCCTGATCTCCAAGTTGGTCATTATGGGAACTTCTTTGGGCATATCCTACTTGATGCTGAGGTGAGTAGCATGGCTTTACATAGCAGGACACGACAAAGGTGAATGGATCACTTTCGATTCTGCATTTCAGCCACCAGTTTCAATGGATGAACGAGATTGTCGGTCATGTGAACTACATTTTCGTGCCCTTGCTTCTCATTGGCTTTGGGTCGTTTGTGGTGGCTTCTCTTTTCCTCGAAGTCTACGAGATGGGCGTGGATACGATTCTGCTCAGCTTTCTGATCGACTCCAAGCACAACGATGGCTCAAAAGCTCGACCTTATTTCATGTCTAAGAGCATGTTAAAGTTGCTGAAGCGAGTCAATGAGGATTTGACTGAAGTCTCGTCCGGGGAACCGGATGCACCAGAAACGGCCGGTGATGATGTGGTGTCCGATCTTAAACCAAGGAATCAAGACACTAAAGCCGCCAGGAAAAGGGCCAAGAAAAGCCGCAAGAAAAAAGCACGCTCGAACTCTTGATCACCTTGAGTACTTACTTGACTTCAAATGGGCATCCCAACTTCTTTGAGAAATTAAGCTGAAGATATCTTTTTATTAAAATGGTCGAAGTGATACACACGTGTTTGAACGTAATTCGGATAATCAAGCCTCACGTTCACAGGTTAGGGCCGAGGGCCTAGAGTGTCCGCTGATTTTAAGATGTATCCATGGCCACCTGTCGTACTTGAGTGGACTCGACAATCACGGGGCGTTTGACCTCGGACAAGACCACGGATGAGCCTTTGGGATAGTCGTAGCGCTGCTTGCGTTCCCCCTTCTTATTGGCCAACTCATAACCTCGCAGATACTCGACCTGGTCATTGGCCTTGATCACGGCCAAATCCACATTCGAGCCCGAGCCCAAATCGTTGAAAATTCCCGCCGCAATGGCATCCCGTACCAATTTCTTGGCCTCCTCTTCCTGAAATAAGACCAATCAAACCAATTTATTCACCACTTTTTGTTTTTCTCTCATTTTTTTAAAAAATCAAACCGACCTCCATATCCGGTCGCCAACGCATCTCCAACACGGACATGGCGCCCAACATGCCTGATCCCATGGCCGAGTATGGCGTGTTCACGGTGCTGCCGTGAGCTTGGATGGTCGAAATATGGGGGCCTTGCGAGTCCACCCCGCCCAAGACCAAATACGCCCCAATATATCCTTGATAACGGAACAACATCTGCTTCAAGAGTCGGGTAGCCGTGCACACCCGCACCTGACGGCCCGTGTTCAAGCGATGCAATTCCAACTGACTGGCCATCATGGTGGTGGTCTT
Source organism: Tigriopus californicus (assembly GCF_007210705.1). Classification (NCBI taxonomy): domain Eukaryota; kingdom Metazoa; phylum Arthropoda; class Copepoda; order Harpacticoida; family Harpacticidae; genus Tigriopus; species Tigriopus californicus. The sequence goes on along the minus strand of NC_081449.1, from coordinate 13,401,441 downwards.
ATCGCAATCCGCGGCCGTGCCCGCACCACAACACCTACAACAAGCAACATCATGGCGTCACCATCCACCTCCGGATCTCAACAGAATGGAAAAGATACATTCATTAGAGGATCCAGGATCTTACAGCATATTTGGAGCCATCTTATGGATCTTCTGGCAGTTCTTGTCACTGACCATGTTGCCGCCCGTGGCTCGGGTATCCGCCCCCAAGACCACCCCATCCTTGAATACCACGCCCACAATGGTGGTACCCGTCTTGACCGTGGTTGGCGGCTTAGCGCCCTTCTCAAATAGAAACGCGTTCCTGGAAATCAATGCCAAATCTATCAATAAATAAAGACCACCCTATCCTCGGCCATTTCTCATGGGTCAAGCGATGGCTACTACTTACCGCTTGCAGTTTTCAAAGGAGAAGCCGGAGGCTGGCAGGTCGGCCATGAAGGTAGAAGCCATGGTGAGATGAGAGGCGGGTGCGGATCACTTTTGAATCAAGTGGCAAGTTCTGAGATGAAGGGAGGAGCACTTGCTTAACCTGGATCCAAATTCGGCTTTTCTGCTGGTCATTCAAGGCACACACACTTAGGCTGGCTGAAAAAAACTTCTCAGAAAAGGTCAAATGCAGAGGCAAGTTAAAAGAAGAAAAAAAATATCTAGTTGAAATGAAGAATGGCATTTACAATTTTGAACCAATAATCTGAATAGATGATTGATTTTCTTTTTTTTTTATGAACCAGCGAAACTCAGTTCACATTCATTGAGGTCGGAAGCAAGCAATCTGGACGGATCAGCATATTCATGGCAGCGCTGATCTTTGTATTGAGTCAGAAGGATATCAGCTGATGAGCTTTTCAGGGTAGCGAAATAGACGGGCTAATCGCAAGCTAAGCTTCAAGTTTTCGTCTTTCAGTGCTTGAATTTGGTCACTGACAAGGATTGGGTGGGTCACCATGGTCTCGGTTTCATAGAAGGCGCTAATCCAAGTTCAACCAAGAAGTCCCACTAATAAATACTTCCGGCCAAAGAAATGAATGAATCAACCATCTTAGACAGGCTGATAGGCCTAGAATGTCCTCATTTGGGCCTTAATCCCAGTCCAGTGAGCATCAAAAACCTTCTGTTTCACACCGAGGATCGCATCCCCATATTGACTTGGATCACGCACAAACTCGAGGACAAATTGAAAGCGAACAAAGAGAACCAGGATCAAGGAGGCCCCGATTCCACTCCAGAGGCTCCAGTTTTAAACCTGCACACCATTCTCGATGAATCGGTGGACCTTGAACAGAACCTGAGGCAATTGGGTTTTGAACAGGCCACGGATTTCATCCGAATGAATTTGACGGAGAGCCAATCGTTGGGGATCTGGCTTTCCTTGATCCAAATGTTGGACACTCAAGACACCAATTGCTCAAAAGAGGAGTTCCATCAATGGTTGAGTCATCCATTGACCAATTCCAACGGAGCCAAGGGCCACTCTAAACTCATCCCCAGGGATATTGAGCGCGAATTGCCGAGCAATTACAAGAAATTAGCCGTTCCTTCCGCGGCTAAATCTGCCGAGATCATTGAACATTTTCAAAGAGAGCTTGCGAATATTCAAAGTGAATTGACACCATCGACCCACGATGATCCGGACCTAGCCCAAGAAAAGGCCATGGCTGATAAGGAATTGGACATTTTGGAGAGTTACATTTGCGATTTCACCAAATTCAATCTCGACTTTGAGACCACGGCCCAACGATTGCTTCTGAACCAAGATGACAGTGTTCCAGGTACTCTAGGAGAGCCGTTGGAAGTAATTGAAGATGCCATGAGGGTGGTGGCCGAGACTCTGGCGGCCCGAGAGACCATTCAAAAGGTGATATTGGACACTAATGAATTGCTCACTTAACTCTTGTTTGTGTTCGAACTTGTCATCTTGTTTGGAGTGACTAATACCTAGAAGGGTTCGGATTTCTGCGTCTAGTTCAAGCTCGCTGAGATACGAAAATTGTGCGATAATTCGAACTCGATTTCGTGACAAAACACAGTGATGTTTAAAGATGACGTAAATGATCAGCCACGGCCGATGTGATACTCTAAAGTGATTTATTTATCGATCATTCAGTTGGATTGAATTTTACTTCGCTTAGCTAAAGACTACTCACATTCAAAGTCAAATTGTAGACTATATTTGAGAGAACACAACAAGTTTATGGTCTTATGGGCTAGCTTATATGGAAAAGGATGTACCTAAAATGTACGTCTGGAATATTTACAACAAACCAAAGAAGAACAAATTAACGGAGGATCAGCACAAAAAGGATGGTAGTTATTTTTGTTGTACCTCTCGAGGTACCTTTCTTGTTGCTGGTTAAGTATTGAACCAAATCGGTTGCTCGTTAGTTCACGAATATCTTGCAGTTGGTACTAAGAAGGGGATACTGAACCTGAGAAGGTGATAGAATTATTTCCAGTGTCTTGTGGGCAGTTTCGATACGGAATTATTCTTGCACGGATAGAGAGAGAGAGAAAACAGAATGTATCTGAAAGAGAGAGAGAACGAGAGAGCGAAATGCAATCCAGGAAAATATGGCGTCATGATGAGCAAATAGACGTTGTAGTTCTTCTGGTAGAGGAGACACAAGAGGGTCGGGTCCCTCCTGGTTTCTTTTGATAAAGTTGTTGTGGGTTGAACCGTGGCAAAGTTTTACAGTCATGTACACTCGTATATCAGCACCATTGTCAGAGGGAAAGAAAAAAAGGTGGAGAAATTGGGTGTTGGTGAAAGATCTCAGTTTCTAGATTGATTGGGAGCAGGAAGTGGGGGAGGTGCGTCAGCAATCGGAGCCGAACCCGGGAAGTAGTATGGCGGTGGGCGTTCGTATTCACTCGGAGGATTTCCAATCAAGCTCGGATTGCTCGAGTATCGAGGTGGTCCCGAGGAGGAGGAGGATGTTCCGGGATTTACCCCGGATGTCGAAGGTTGTGGATTATCGTAACTATTCCTCGGGGCCATGTCTTGGAAGCGATTCTCACTGGAGCCGCTGGTATTTTGATAGGAGTAGCCAGCCCGATAGTGAGCAGAATCTGGTAGGTATTCACTCGCGTTGCGGCGATGGCCCCGCTTCTTTTTCTTCACGTGGGACGACTCCTCCACCGGAATCACCTCCACCAATGGTCCTGGGTAGGGCTCGGATTTGCGGTAGAGCGAGACTAAATTCAGAGCTAGCACAATGCAAGGCAAGAAAATCATGACGCACCACCCGATGCTGGCCCAAAGGCCGTTGAATGGGTCCACGATCTCGTTGCAGACGGCGATCACGGTGGCATTGTAGCTGTTGGAGAGGGGCTCACATCGGCCGACATCCTGTTGAGTGCGAGTGACAACCCGTTCCACGTAGTCGTCAATGAGGCCAATGGTCTCGTTGACGTACTGATCCGTGAGTTTGATCACCAACTCAGGGCCTTCTGTGCGCAAGAATTGAGTGGCTTGTGTGGCCTGCTTGATAAGACCTCGAAGGGCCTCTCTGAGATTTGGCTTGGCATGTTGGGCCTCATGTTCGAGGGCCTCAACGGAATTGACCAGATCTTTCATAGCCAGCTTCATTTCCATGACCACCCTTTGCATCTGATCGAGGAACAAGGCCTCGTTCTCAATGGCTGGGCCAACTAGTCGGCCTTGGTTGGGACTCAGGCCTTCTCGCATCTGACGAAGTCTGGCAGTGAACGTGGCGAGATCGATGGAGGTGATCTTCTCCCGCAAAAGATTGGTGTACTGCGCAAAGTTCAAATCCGAGATATCCGACTCGGCCAAATCCTGTAATTCTTTCTCGGCCTCGGGTGAGAGGATCTGGATGCCCTTCAGGTCATCCAATCGAATCTTGGCCTTGAGGTTTTCCACGGAACTCCCAATATCGTAGTCGTCCCTCCAAGTGCGGAGCTCCTCCACGTTGTACACATTCTGAACTTGTAGGAGCTCATAAATGGTCTTGTTCTTATGGCAGTTCGTGATGAGCTCATGAACGGTCATGTTCCAGTCATGGTCCCCTGACTTTGGTCGATGTTGTTTGATCATGGGTTGGATAAATTTTTGGTCCACAAGGTCGAACATGTCGGACTCGTTGGGTTTGTGTAGGGCCTGACACACCACCTTTTCCACGGACGAGCCCAAAACGAATTGGGCCGTGGCCACCAGAAGCAACACAAACGAGAACAAAAATGTGAGGTACACCGCAGCCACGAGCCAATTGGCCCCCGTACCGGTATTGCAGCACTCGTCACCGTAGACGTTACCCGGACGTTGGCCGCAGAAGCCATAGAAGAGCCCGAAGATGTAGCACACCAAGATGAGCAGCACCATGAGGCTCATGCCCAAGCCAATGTAGAACATGTAGCTTCCGATTTCGCTGACAGTCGGTTGAATCTTGGGCACGTCAGTGGTGACAGCAGCCACATTGGCGTCGAACTCGTTCAAAATTCTTTGAATCTCTGCCGCCTGATCTTCGAGTTGTTTGCCCATGTTGCGAATTTCGCTCTTGATCCGAGGACGGATATCCCCGATGGAGCGCTCAATATCAGTCTTGACCTTATTCAGTTGCTGTTGTCCACCGCGAACTTTCCGTTCGATGTCGTTATTCATGAGGTCGGAGATGTCCTTCATGAGCAAACTCAGATCCGGGAGATTGGTGGGCAGGGAGCTGAAATCCGTGGCAACGGCCAGGTCTCGCGTGATGTTGTATTCAGAGAGGAATTTTTCACAAGCCCGACTAGCGCTGCATTGTGCCATGGCTCGCATGAGGCGGGTTCGAGTCCCGTCCAAGCCCAACTTCAGTTGTCCCACCTTATCTTGTAGGATGAAGGTTTTCTCTTGGATATCGCGGAGGTAGCGTTTGACATTGCCTAGGTTCGATACAATGTCGGTGAGATCATCAATGGCCACGGCCTCAGTCACCTCGGCCAGACTGCGCTTGAGAATGGGACCGCTTTCATCAAGGATCTCGTTCAAAACCTCTTCGAGCTCGGCAAAGTTGGACACCAGTAGGGTATTGATCTCACGCCCAGTGTTATCCAAGTACTGGCTGGTATCCTGGGTGGCCATTTGGACCCGCTTAGGGAGCTGTCGGGTGCCATCATACATGTAGTAGTTGGTAACAAAGGCGCAAACCACACCAAACATGGCAGTGATCACAAAGAGAGCCACGACCACTCCTAAGGAAAACCGTTTGCAGGCATCGCTCTTCTTGTCGAAATGCTCGTTGTCCGCGCCGCATTTGCCCGCACATCGACAACAACACGTGCAGAGACAAGCCAACGGGATGAGCAAAGCCAAGAGTAGTCCGCACACGGCGGTGGTCACCACGCCAATATACTGGAGCAAGATCTCTTCCCAGTGTTCTTCTAAGACCACGGGCACCTGTTCAGCAGGCGTGTCCATTAGTACGGAGGCGTTGAGCGAGTCAGGCAAGACATCTCGGCGCTGAATGAGATCAAGGAAAATGTGGGTCAAAGCGTACACTTGCTTCATGCCCCGGGGATTGAACGTGGACTGGGAGTCGTAGTTCCGACTCACAGGCGGGTCACTGTATATCACTTTGTGCTGACTCAACACCCGAATACCCACCGTCGTGCTCTCGACGGTCAGCGGTGAGAATTGACCCGCATCCCCGACCACTTGAGCGGACCCGCAGCCGAGCAGCAGGCCTGCGGCTAGCACTATAACACCAGGGCTTAATAAGCCCCTGGCGGAGATTCTCTGTACAGTTCTGACCATGTTTTTTTGTTTTGTTTTTTGATATTGGGTGGGCCTCTAGAATATATATGTCACTTCCGAGAGTTTGATGTGGAATGGACACTTTCTTCACTGAGCCTCCTCCTTCATCCCCGTTATGAATAATCTAAAGGGAAAACAATAAAAATCATGATTACAACAAATTACAAAAGCACATGACAAGCAAGCCTCCGGACGTGCTTATCATTTTGAACAGTTCTATTACAACATGAATAGTGAACAAACAACAGGAAATCATCGGCTATCCAGTCGAATCCCTCGATCATCACTTGTCACACTTGACGATTGAGATGTGCGCGTCTTTTCCTCAGTTTTCACCCGAAGAAGAAGAGGATGATGAACTCGTTTTGTTTCCAACTCAGCTCACTTACTCTATCACTCAGACACACTCTTTCGTGAATCCTTTTCCTCTAGCCCCACAATCACAGTTCTTTCAACGAATTGAACGATCGAGACAATTGATGAGAATAAGTCAGAACGAGGGAACGAAGGCTTGGAAGGTGCATGCATTACGCTAGCGAGCCCTAATTTCCCTTCCCTCGGTCGGTTCAACCGTGTATCCCAATCCCCCGATGCACAATGGGGCCTTGTTCTCTGGCCATCTCCTGCCTTGGTGGGCGTGAATACATGATATTCATATTACCTGCCACGGGTCATCCGACGAGAGATCTGGGTCTCCTCTCCCCAAGGAGGGATTTTTTGCAGCCTCCTCGGGTGAAAAACCACTGGCCTTGGTGAACCTTTTGTTTCCCCTCCTCCTCCTCCTTCTCCTCTTTCTTCTCCTCCTCCTTCCTTCTCCTTGTCGAGTGCGTGGATGGGGCTGCTCAGAGCGTGAGTGACCCCCTTCTCCGAGTTCCCCCTGGCTATCCAGGTTCCCAGCTAGCCTTTCTGGACGGCGGAGGATGTGAGCCAGGCCAACACAGACTAGATAGAATGAGAGCGAAGAAAGAACATCTTTCTTTCTTGGCCCACACTGCTCACTGACTGTCTGGCCTGGTCTGGGGATTGTACACGCCCGCCGGCTCTCCTACTTGTTACAGTGGTGGGGGACCCTGCTCAGTGTCGGCAGACGGAGAGTGAGTGAGTAAAGTGCCCTTGGCATGTCGATTGTCGAATTTTCTCACGAGAACAGGGTCGCGAAGCTGACTTGACAGGTTGACTTGACGATTCGATTTGTGGTCTCACTCGTGTTTGACTGTGTGATATAAAGCCCAGGCTTGGTGGTAAAAGGAAGCTCTTGATGGCGAAGTTTGAACGTGACTAGATATCGGTTGACATTTCTCAATGACTTTGTTTGTTTCGTTTTGGCAGCACTAGCTGTGATTTGGCGTACTCTCAATGGGCCAGAAAACGGTTGGGAGGTAGTTGAGTGATGCTAAGTTGGATTGATCACGGGATTTTTGATGATGCAAATTTCGTAATTGGCATTTTCTTTTCGGGCCAAAATACTAAAGCTAGATAAACTTGCAGGCTTACTTGCGAGTTAACAATTATTATGATTAAAGAACAAATAGCCGAACGTTGATAAGCATTCTTCGGGCCAAAGAAATATCCCGGTTTTTTCGATTTTAGCTACTAAAAACTGCAAGAGACCTCTTGGCAAACCTGAATGTAAGTAGACCGCACGTTTTGGGAACTAAATATTGAATACTACCGCAAATCTCGGTTTCGTCTATACATGGCTATTACGTGGATGGAATTCTAAATTATCTCTTGGAATGCTGATTCCACAATTGCCTTGTTTTAACATTGGAAATCTCTAAGGTTTTGATTTGGATCTGACTAGGGTTGCTTTGGGATGCAAGAACATGACTAGCATGGGGATGTTAATTTTTTTTTTTTAATCAAAATTGAAATATCCATGCATGGCCTTCTTATACTTTAACCAACAATTTATTTCGGTAAACAAGCTGTACTAAAGGCAACACATTCTTAGTTTGTAAGTTTGGACAGCTAGACCAATCTCGTGCTCCTATCTAAGAAACTACGGATAAAGAGATCATTTGCCCTCAATATGACAGGGAAAGATAATTCATTTAGTTTTAGAATGTTTTAAACTTTCAAAATTTGAGATTTCAAACGTGTTCTCAAATGTCACTAACTAGGAGGTTTTTATGCTGAAGGCGTCAAATATCAAGGCAGACCTTGTCTACAAATGTCTCACATTGGAAGAGGGCCCTTCGACCACTGGAAGTACAAACTCGATTCTTGGAACTCACGTATTGAGCGGACAAGCAAAAATGTAATAGTTTCACTTAGAGGAATAGTTTCACCCATTCTGGAACGTAATCCATAGAGAAGAAAAATAACCCTTTATGGCATGTTTGTTTCATCAATTTTGATCGAATGATACTACAGGGTGCGAGGGCTTATCTGGCAAAAAAATGCGCAATTCAAAAAACTGCGATAAATTCAAAAATAATAAAGTTTTTTGTATTATTTCTTCTTTGGCAACAAAACTAGACATTTTTCTTTAATTTCATTTAAAAAAATCGCCCTTGGCCTCATCAACAGCTTCCAGCCTTGCCCTGAATCTTGAGCAGGCCCTCTGGATCTCGTCCCTGTCCATGGAGGTCATCACCTCCTTGACCTTGACCATGACAGACTCAATTGTGTTGTGAGGTTTCTTATTGACATCTTTTTCAACCATGCCCCACACATAATAGTCCAGAAGATTGCAATCTGGGCTCCCAGGAGGCCAGAAGTCCTTCTCGTAGAATTCTGGCACGTTCTCCTCCAGCCAATTCTGGACTTTATTGGCGTTGTGCAATGGAGTGCCATCTTGTTGGAAGATAAAATGCCGACCAGCGGCAACCCTCCTCATCCAGGGAACAACATGATCCTTGAGAACTTCAAGGTAAACATCCTGGCCAACCCTGAGGCCCTTTTCAAAGAAGTAAGGAGGCATAACGTCACCCTCATTGCTCACCATGCCAAGGACCAAGGACTCTGGCAATGAAAATAGCATCTTTCTTGTCACTTCTCACAGCATATCTTTTCCTGGCTGAAGCAACACCCTCAGGGTCCTCTTCAAATAGACTCTTGATGTTGTAAACAGTCCTGAGAGGGATATTGTTGAAGTTGGAAATCTCCTTTGGCGAATTTCCGGCGTGGAGCCCCAAGAGTACTGCCCCTTTGACATCCTGTTCTTTCGACATTACGAATCCAATCAAATTTATTTGTTTACGTATAAACCAGTTAAGCTCCATTGTTTTTATGGTAGGTTTGACATTTAATTCTATTTAGCCAAATAAGAGTTATAATGTGCAAAAAGCTTTGCCATATAAGCCCTCGCACCCTGTAGATATACAGTATGAGTTCTTGAATCAACTCGATCGATGTTTCTCCATGAAATGAAGAAGTTCAACCTTTCTTTAATAAAAAAAGAATATGATGAGATTTATTGACAAAATTTCAGGGATTGAGTGACCCAGCAAAGAGTTTGCGGAATGAATGGACGGAAAAGCAATCATCCGAATGATTTCCCCGAACAACTATTATGCCCAAAAAAAGAATCGGGGACTGAGCGGCAAGAACAAGAACATCATCATTGTCAGATTTCTTCAACTCAATCTCGTCGATGTCAGAATCAGAACAAGTCAGGTGTCTCAAAACGTATGGCATGACCAATACTTTCAAGGTCCAAAAAGAGAAGAGATCGCACCTGTTTCCTAGCAACGATTCCACAGACTTTGAAAGACTTCCTCCTTGAAAAGAAATAACTTGCTGAAATGACACAATCCTCTTTGTCAGTCTCGGGTAAATGAAGTTTATCCGATTCCATACTTCAAGCTTGGGTCTGATCTTGAAAGGCTTGATTCAGGTCCGACAATGTTTTTGTTCGCAACAAAATCAACCATTCCATAACAATCGAGGCTTTTTGACCTTCCACCCCTCTGTTCAAATCTCCTCCAATTTTTGCACGGAAGCCAGATGCATACTAAACTCGATCAACCCTTTTCGATTGACCTTTGAATGAAAAGTCCAAAGGCAAAAAAGTCAGCCGCAGGACTTGAAAGGATTCGTTCGTTTCAACGAGTATATTTAGAAACAGCATGATAAAATCCAGATTATAGTTTGAGAAGAGATGCTGCCGGAGCATCCAAGATCCACGTGAGAGTCCCTGTCTCGGGCTTAACACGCCCTGCCGGGAAATCCTCCTTATCCTCGAGGATCTTCTTAAGGATCTCTTTCTTGCCTTCACCTGTGGAGACAAAAATACAAGCCCGAGCTTTGTTCAACACGGGCAAAGTCAAGGTCACCCGATTAGGTGGTGGCTTGGGACTGTCCGAAATAGAAGCCACAATCCGGGATTGCTCATCCAAAAGAGGATGACCCGGGAACAAGGAGCAGGTATGACCATCAGGTCCCATGCCCAAGAGCAGTACGTCAAATATCGGAAATGAGCCATCCTGGGGACTGTCCAATTGAGCTAGTTGCTCTTGGTAGTCTTGAGCACAAGCTTCAACGTCCTTGGTTGGATCAATGACCACAAACTGATCCTTGGTCACTCCGTTGACCTTGGAAATGAATGTCTCCCTGTAGACCTTGAAGGTGGACTCGGGATCGTCAAAGCTGACGAGACGCTCGTCGCAAAAGATGAACTTGACCTTGTTCCAATTGATTTTGGTCATCTGGGGCGCACCTGCCGCGAAGAATTTGGGCAACGATCCGCCCGACAACCCAATGACGAACGGCCTTGATCCCGACGGGTCGTACGACTCATACTGCTTCTCAATGGCCTGACAGAGATGAGAGGACACCTCATCTCCATCTTTTCCAATCACAATCTTGGCCATGATCTTGAAACACAAAAAACAACCAGACTTCTCTCGTCAAATGCAAACAGCTCTCAAATCTCAATGCCGGCCTACTAGTCCAAAGATCAGTCAGTGCCTGCCACTTCTACTACTTCTGTTAGCCTTCTAGTAGTACGGACTAGTATAATCGACAATCGTGCTGGTCTGTTTCAGTACCTGGGCATGAAGCGACGATATCTAGTAGTATACTCTTTCCCAGAAACATAGGGCGAATGAAATTGCAGCCAATTTCGGTGTGTAACACACCATGTACTTGATGTTTCGGTGACTGAAATGGTCATTGAGTTTCCTGTTCGTTCACTTATTGTGCGAGCATTTACACGTGAACAATGACCAGGCTTGGGGGGATGAGTGGAGCATGTTGGCGATTGTCCATTGGCGAGTCGAGTTTAGGTTCGTTCTGGCAAGTGATTTTCTGTGTGACGGATTGATACAATGGTCCTCGTGAAACGGGAAAGACCGAATCACAGTGAGAGGCTAATTTCTGTTGCATCTGGCCTACTTTGACAAATTCAAAATGGAAATGAACTTGAACGTGCATTGGTTATACACTTCTGGATGAATCAATATCCGGAATCTGGATAGGTGTCAACAAAAAAAAGTCACGTCAGGAGTATGTAAAATACGACGTTACCTTGGACGAATTTGATGTTGGTTCTCGTGCTTCACGTTCAACTCTATTGGACCCAGGGAATGAATGATTCATACTAATGGAATGATTTCAAGCCATCGCTGGGATATTGATTTTTGCTTCCAAAATATGACCATGTGTGCGAGAGTCCTCTCGTTTTGCTCGAAGCTCGCCCAATCCAGCAAATTGCAAATGACCAAGAGCGTCTGGTATTTTTTGCGACATAAGAGCTCTCCTCCTTGACTACCTTTTTTTGCGATTGACCAAAAACTAGACCGTTCCCCGCATGAAGATGCTTGCACAAACCGAAGAGGATGACCACCACCATCATCATCAACAGGACATATCTTTTTTTAATCAAACCAAGAACTAAATGCTCACCGAGCGAATCGCTTTAAATCTCGAATCGAACAATAATTCGTTCACACTTGATCGAAAAGAATAGGACAGTAATAAGGCGGAAACAAATATGTAATTCAAAAGATTCTTTAGAGCGTCAATATGGCAGTTTGGAGTGCTCTCTCCTTGTTCTTTTTCTTCTTCCGCTTATCTTTGAACTTGGAGACGGCATCCTGAAGCTCAATGGCCTTCTGTTTCTCGTCCTTCTGTTGGAGGGTGTAGCGCAGGGCAGCCATATTGAACCCGACGGTGTCCTTCACCTCTTGGAGTCGATCTTTGGCCAGACCCCTTAAGTCTTGGAGCAGAGGTCTGAGCTCCTTGGCGGACGACAGGGGTCCAAAATTGACTTCCACGATGAAGAAAAATATCCGACAAATCACCTCCACCGAGAGACGTTTCTCCAGGAGGAGGCGAATGATTTCCAGCAGGTGAACCGTCACGTCGAAAGGAAGCACAAGGAGGGTTTGTTCGATTTCGCTGGATTTAATCAGACCGATCATCTTGGCCATGTAATGCTCGGGTGTTTGGCATTGGTAAGCCAACATCAAAGGCGGCATTACGGGAATAATGGGCTCTTTTTTTAGAGCTTTGGCCTCACTCTCGGCTTCCTTCACTTCTTCCGTGTAATCGCGATACACTTGAATGGCCTCCATGAGTCGCTCTGCGCCCTTTTCCGTCTCGGCCGTCTTTTTGCCGGGCAAATCCGCCTCTTTTTCCTGTCAACCAAACACATCGTTAAATTCAGAAACACTCTCATATTCACCCACTGAAACCTCCTTACCTCCTGACCGGGAATGATTCTGGCCTCACCCGTGGCTAGTTCATCCTCTTCTTCGCGTTCACGTTCAGTTTCTCGCTCGTCCTCTAAGACCAAAATTTCCTCGGTCCTCTCCCATAATCGCAGAGTCTTGTCGTGACCGGACGAGACGAGAAACCTGGAATTGGGAGCCACAGCCAAGCTCCATATCTAGAGACCAGAAAAAAAATCATTGGTATCAAAGATTGACGACAAACGTGCGAACAAAGTTTGTTTTTTTTTCCACCTCTCCGTGATGTCCATCGAGAGTGAGAATCCGTTCAAAATTGTCCGCGTCCCATTGCTTGATTTTGCCATCCTTTCCGCCCGTGAAGAACAGATGAGTGTTGGGTATGAACTGAATGGCCGTCACGCTATCATCGTGGGCGAAAATGGATCTGTGGCAATCGCCAAAGTCTAGACCCCAGATTTTGATGTTCTTGTCCGCACCACCTGTGACAATTAGCGTCGAATCGGTGGAAATGTCCAAGGCCAAGGCCGGCAATTTGTGTCCGTACAAAGATAGAAAGAACTTGAGCGTGTCCACAAAGAACACCTTGATGGTCGAATCCATTAACGAGACGGCAATCATGCGGCCATCCTCGCTCAGTTTCACGGCAATAGCGTCCTCGTCCAACTTTAGGGTGCGCTTGTGCAGGATGCTCAATTGCCTCTTCTCGCCCACTTTGAGGAGCTCAAAGGCCCAAAACTTGACGGAATGATCCGCACTCGCCGTCACGAATCCTTTCTTGTCGGGATTCAAACTCATGGCCCAGATCTCCTTGTCATGGGCTTCGATCTCCTCGGTCATCTCGGCCGAGGCGATGTCGAAGATTTGTATCGTACCTTTACGGGTGCCTACGATCACTTGCCGATCGCCGGGCACGAATAAGGACGATAGACAGTAGCCACTGGCTACCGTTCGAACGCAAACTTGGACGTTCCGATTCCAGATCTTGATTGATTCATGACTTCCCGAAAGAATCGAGGTGTTATCCGAACTGAATTGGACGGTCCGCACGTCGGAGCGATGTCCGGGATGATCGAAACGGAGTTTCATCTCGGGATCCGCGTTTTTCTCGATCAAGTCTATGGTGAAGGATTCAATCTGGTTGTTGGCGGTGATCAGGTCAATCACGCCCAATGTTTCATCCCGAGTCACCTCGAGGCTTAAATGACGCACTTTGCCACCGGCACGGATGACTTTCAGACGGCGAAACTCCTCCTGGATAGTGGGCGTGTCGAGGTTAACGGTGGAGACACTTTCTTGAACCTCACTTCCGCCCTCCTTCTTGGCGACTTTCCGCCGCTCTTTCTTGGCCTTCTTCTGCATGCGCTTCTTGACTTCTTCTTCGTTGTTAATGAGAAACAATTCCACCGAGTTATCCCTCCCATGAACGGCCATCAGTCGACCCGAGACATCGGTGACCACGTGGGAAACCTTATCAGGAGCCCCGCGGAGGATGGAGCCCAATTTCTCGATCTTCAACCCACTGTCTGCGTCCAAGTTGTCCTCGTCCAAGTCTTCAAACTCGTCTTCCTCGGTCTCGTTGACTTTAAACTTCTTACTGGCTTGACCGGGTAGGTCGAGCTTTTGACTTTTGTTCAGAGCGGAAAACTCCGGATCAAAGGTCAGCTTCCAGATCCGGAGCTCGGCATCACCTGACCCGGTCACGAGATATTGATCATTTTTCACTAGGACAAAGTCCCAAATCTCGGTCAAGTGTCGGGTGAGGGTGGCAAAGCCATGTTGGATGTCCAGATCCCAGAACTTGACACGCGTGTCCTTGGAACTGGAAATGAGAACCGGCCGATCGGTCATAAATCGCACCTGGGTCACCGGACCTTTGTGGCCTTTTAGTCGGTAGAGACCGCATTCATTGACCATATCCCAGACAATTACATGCGTATCGCGCGAGCCCGAGGCCAGTCGCAGGCCACTCCCATCCAAGGTCAAGGCCGTGATGCACGATTTGTGCCCGTTCAACGTGACCAGACATTCGGCGGTATCCAGATCGAAAACGCGAATGGCCCCATCGTGATAGCCCAGCACCAATTTGGTGGCCTCACCCCGCCAGTCCGGTGTCAGTGCCATGGCCGTCACCTCGTGTTTTTCGCCCATGAAATCGCGTAGTTTGTCGCCATTCTTGAGGTTCCAAAGCCTCGAAACGCCGATATTGCTTAGTTAAACCCATGTTGATGTGCGGCCGATTCACGCCCTAGATCCGCCTCTTCCCCTGGGACCTGGGCCTTTTCTGCGCGTCTACGACGCTGGCTGAGTGAATTGAGTGCGAAACCAACACGTGTTTATGCTTGGGGTTTGTTTGTTTTGATCCTGTTCGTAAGCAGACAGAGAGCGGCACCTCCAGAGAGCGGCACCTCAGAATNTATTTCATGGATGATCAACAAATAGAATATTGTTTAATCAACTACTAGAAAACTCATCTTATTGTTGAAGTTAAAATTCCGACATATATGGAAAATCTGATGGTTGAACATGGTTGCCAGATGGCAACTTTGCGTGCCACTTTGGGGGTTATCCCCTTTTGTCATTTCGTTGCCTGTTTGTCATTTACCTATGATGAAAAATAAAATTATGTGACAAAAGCTTCTGTAGATCGGTACTTCATGATTTTTATCTTAAATTTATGTTGAGGATGTGGAAGAATCAAGTGCTCAAAAAATATGGCCTTTGAATTACTGAGTTATATGAGTAAAGCTCGGAGAAATAACTGGTTTTTCAACAAACC
>NC_081449.1:13326115-13386235 GCF_007210705.1 Tigriopus californicus | reverse complement strand
TTTCTTGTAGTACCTCAATTTTGAATGTATAAGCATTTGAAATAATATCTTTTGTATATGCACCCTGTGAAGACTCTTTGTTGAAATTCAATGGAATTTTGAGTCACATTATATCCATCCCAGTTCTTGCATTGATTGCATTGCCATAGCGTGTAGAAACATAACCACATATTCTGATCATTTTTGACAAGTCATTGAAATTACATGTTAGTCGTTTTTTCTGTTCATAATTTTTATTCACTGATCAAACTACTATGCAAAAAAACACCATCTAGTACAACTGTGCCAACTGTATTAGTGTCTTGTACCAGGTGACAAAAATGTCTCCGGAGTCCAAACATTCTCTCTCAAAATTGTTGTTATTGAGACCAAATATAAATTTGGCACTAGAAAATATGCTGCTTTCTAATTGGCCAATTTGTTTTGGAAATCATATCAATGATTATTTGGGAAAAAACACAAGAGTGGTGCGAGGAAAATCTTTTCTTGTTCTTGAGTAAGGAAATGCGGCCCCCCTCCGCCGCTGATTTAAACCCAAAGGACTTTGCCATCTAGTCAAATCTAGAGAGAAGACTGAGGGGAACAGTTTTTAAGAGTCTTCCTGACCTCAAGGCAGCCCTATAANGAAGAATCAAGTGCTCAAAAAATATGGCCTTTGAATTACTGAGTTATATGAGTAAAGCTCGGAGAAATAACTGGTTTTTCAACAAACCTAGAGATTTGAGTGTGGGCAGTGGCAATTCAAAAAAAAATCTAATGGCGCACTACTCTTTTGATCGAGACAGAATCTATTTGATGAATAAGGATGCTTGATGCGATGGTAAAATGAAAGAAGAATTACAAAACTGGATCAACTAATACTTAATTCTTATCTATGCGACATGATTCCCTTTGGCTCAAATGTGGCAACTCCTTTTGGCAACTTTCTGCACACAAAACCTGACAATAAACAACTAGCACTGGGATTCACCTCCATCCACTGGACCACTTGGCCAGACCATCATCATCTCCAGAATCCAGAGAGATCGGGACCATCATCCATCCATCGCTCGCTCACCTCTTACTCACTCAAGCTTAGCCCATTGGGTGCCAACAATGGTCATCAATGTTCTCTGATGAAACGGTTCCCCCGCATCCCTGATCCAAAGGACGACCATCAACCATGGAAGGCCAGCATCGCGATCTGTACATTCCTCGGTTGCCGGATCACACCCAAGAAGCGGATTTGCGGTCTCTCTTCCAGCCTTTCGGGCCCATCCACGGTCTGTCCATCTTGACCAACAAACGCAATCCCTCGGAACCCATTCGTTACGGCTTCATTCGATTGGCCTCCGTCGATCAAAGTGAGGCCGCCTTAGCCCATTTAAATGGCTACATGTTTCACGGGGTTCGCCTTCGCCTCAAATGGAGCCAAACTCAGGCTCCGGGTCGAGGTTGGCGATGTCCCGATCCCCATTGTGGTACCTTTAATCCTCTGTCCGGGATGCGATGCACCGGATGTCAGTCTGAACGCAAATTCGATACCGATTATGCCCCGGGTGCGCTCAAGCCACCGCCGGACTCAATGGCGGAGAATCCGGGCCTAAATCCTGAGCTTCCGGGCCCGCCTCGGGGTCGAGGTCAAAGGGCGCAGGCCCGCCAGGCCTTGATCTGGGGGGACAGCCCTCGACCCGGAGTGGTCGAAAATCCAGGGTTGGATGGTTCTCGCACTATGTCAGACCACCATCAGGTGAGACGAGGATTAGCCGAAGAGTGTCGAACGCTCAGAGAGCTGAATTTGGATGCTAATTTGGGAGCCATTTTTGTATTGAGATGTGAATTGAGCGATCTGGCGGAATCGTCCAATGCAGAGACGGCTACGAACGAGTTAGAGCCTTATGGGGAGTTTTTAAAGAAAGCGTTGGACGTGGTGCGAGAATCGTATTTCAAGAAATTTGCCGTCTTGGACACGTCCAAGAAGTTCTATCAGACGTGTCTCAGTTTGCCTAATTCGGATGATGTCGCTGCCATGCAAAATGATCTGAAGAAAGGTGCGATCGACACCTTGGCCAAAGTGATCGGAGATTATCTCCATGCGTTCCCTTCCTTTGATATATTGGAGATCTTCCCCCAATTAGAGGCTCACATCGACGAGCTCAAGACCCGTTGCCAGGTCTCTCGGGTTCATCCTCGACCCATGGATATGACTCGACATCCGGTCGAAATGCCCGCTTGGTTGGGCTCAAATCCGGACTCTCCCCAATCCGATGGTGCAGCCAGGTCAAAGCGCTCCTTGAGCGAATTTACCCATGCTCTAGAACAAGTGATGACCTCTCTCAAAGACGGATCGCCTCCCCTTGATGATCCTCAGTTATGTGTGAAAGCCAAGGAACTACGAGAAGCCTTGATAGCTGAAAAGGCCGTATTGGCCAAACCAGCCGGGAATCGAGTGGAAGATAATCTGCGGACCATGTTGGAACATTTCGTTTGGTTGAGAGAGCGAGTTCTCACCTTATGGGAGCAATATTCGTCCACATTTTTGCTGGCTCAGGAATTGGAGAACAACCACAATCAAGTCGTTATCCATAAAAGTAAACATCCTCCCCCCAACAGCCTGGAATTGAAGGAAGAAACTGACGAACTAGGTACTCTCCATGAGGAAGTAAGTCCTTTTGAACAGGAATCCAAAACCACTACCGAAGTCAATCGTCCGGAAAGTGACGATAATTTGTCAGATATCGAGGATGAAGACGACGATAACGACAAAAAACCCTAACGGATCTTCGTTTTCCATCATGTAACTTACGTATGTTATGTATCCGCAAATGATCCAAACGTGTTTTTTTTTTTTGTTTCAGTTCGACTATCGAATAAATCGAGTCATTATATTGAATTACAAGGCAACAATGAATGAATAACGCAGTCAGGTCAGTTGGATCCAGGCTTTTGGAAGAAGCTCAGAATGTTCTTCTGCCTTTTGGTGTCCGGTTTTTCGAGTGGTTCGTTACTTTTCTTTTTCTTGCTCTTGGCAGTGTTCAAATGAACCGTGTGGATTTGAGCTTTGGGCTGTTCCTTTCGCATTTCCGTCTGCAGATCCAGAGCCACGTGGTAATCCAAATGCTCGGGCATGTCGAAAGGAGAGATCAACTTGTCGCACTTGGAACAGGCTTCCATGGCCTTTTCTTTTTCTCGACTCAGATCTTCCACTTTGAGAGATTGAACACGCTTTTCAATAGCGGCACGTAATCGAGGAGGCAAGAGTGTCAAGATAGAAGGATCGTACTGATCCAAGTCAGGGACCAGCTCCGTGGCCTTTAGCTTGTCATTGGCAGCGAGTGAGGAAGTCGGTTCGTCTGCGGATGCCTCGGAGGCTTTGGTGAAGAAGTTGTCGATGCTCTTGACGGTGCCAGAGATGGAATCGTCCTCAAACTTGGAGGCCGATATACTCAAGTTCTTAAGTTTGGGTCGCCACATATACGGGTCTTGGGTGGATTCGTTCAATTTACCCACGAGGTTCATGGCTTGACGGGTCATTTTTTCTGCGTCATAACTATTCAAAGGTCCGGCTCTAGAGACGTGACCTTTGCCTTCGATGGTCATGGATACTGTGATGCCTCGAGCAATGCGACCATTGGCTTCTCGATCCCGTTCTAATCGTTCGCACACCTCTTCGGCCAAGGATCCGAACCAAAACTCTACTTTTTCTCGGGTGTCCAACATTTTGGGGCCCAAGAAATTCTTGGAACATCCGATCGACTTGGGCAGATCACGTTCTTTTACCGGCTCATACTCAAGGCCACGAGAAATATTGTACAACCATTGGGCAGTCTTTTCTTCAAAACTACCTTTGAGCTCGCTAATGGAATGCTTGGCCAGATCGGCCACGGTCTCGCAGCCCAATTGTTCACGGATAGAATCGCCCAATTTCCCGCCCAACCCCCGCAATTTGGTCAGTTTGAGGTGGGCAAATAGGATGTCTATCTTGTCGTGGGGCAACACGGTCTGTTGGTTGGGCTTGTGCAAACCACACGAGAGCTTACTCAACATTTTGTTATGGGCCACACCCGCTGAACATCGAAATTGGGTCTGTTCCCACACGGCTTGCCGCATGGCCTCGACAATCATCCCGCCCACCGCTAAGCGAATGTTGTCGCTATGACTGGTCTCGTAGCTTTCCGCCAACCAACGGGACAGACCCGTCTCCCGGTCATCTTCACACCCCACCACAAATGTATGAGGCAAATCTGTGGCTTCCACCCGGGTCAAGGTCTTCAGTTTTTCATCGACCAAAGCCGTGATGTCCAGATAGGCCTCATCAATCGAAGCCCGTTCAACCACGGCGCCAAACTGAAGCAGCACTTGAATGACTTCTTTCCCCGCATCACGATATTTGGTCAGATCCGCCTTTTGCCGCACTTCCGGCACAGACACGAGCACAATCTCGGGACACTTGGTTCGAGCCTCATCCCCGCGCATATTTCGAGTCACGCCTTGAGCTCGAGCCTCGTAATTGACGGCGATGATCCCACCCCCTTTCCACGAGTTGTACTGAACCACAGCCAAGGGTTGACCCGCCAGAGCCGCATTGGCCCGTGTCTCCACCTGACAGTAGAAACAATCCATGTCTATGAGCACCACCACCCGTTCCGTCATGGCCAATCAATTCATGGGTGGGACGGAACTTAATGAATATTGTTGTATATAAAAATGCGTACGAAATGAATGAATGAATGAATAGAGACGACTAAATGAATTCACAATCTGGGAATGGGGCGACTCTAATTGTTCCGCAGCATGCGATTTTGATTCCGCCAAACTCGGAGGTCACTTTGTCGCAGGTTAAAATCGGGCACAAACTGCTCGCCCATGGTGTAGAAATAGTCTAGGATCTTATGCCCGTAGTCCGAGCAATACAATTGATAACGGAACTCCGGATCACGGTTCATTTTGGTGGCCCCGCCCATAAATGCGGCTAGCGAAGCCACTTCGAGGGCCACAGCCACGCCCACGCCTTTTTTGAACCACGACATCACCATCTTGAAGCGTCTGTCTCTTCTCACACGTGCGTATTTGATTTCACTACACGAACGAACTTGAGAATTACATCACTTCTCAAGGACGGCATGTCAATTAGGGCGACCACAAGCAGTGCTTCCATTTTGAAGAAAAAAGAAAAAAAGTCGACAAGAATTGTCCTGAAGCCTAGCAAAAATAGCGATGCAATCAAGGTTTCATTGTTAGCTTTGTATAAAATGACAATGAGTGAAAAAGCCTCTTGTATTTCGTTGATTTCTGGTTATGCACCAACCCCGATGTTTTCTTGCTAAGCTGGTCACAAAAAGCGTTAAATTGACTCCAGCGCCTCAGACATGGCAGCACTGGGTATTGCCAATCACAGCTTAATATTGAGACTTGAAACAAGAAAAAGTGGCGACGTTGAAATCAGGGTGCCCATACCACCTTATGCGAAGACATCTATTGCGCCAATAACGCCAGATGAAGCAAGTGTGTCATATGAAATTGTTCAATTCGAACTCGGGACTACACGCCATGATCAGAAATCTGGCATCGTCAAATTATGTGAGTCATGATTGAAGACCATTTCCGTGAACGTCACATAATCTCAGAGAGACTCAACCGAAGAAGAAAGCTCATGAGAAATAGGGATGCTATGTCTTCCCGAACGAAGCTCTCCGGTTTTAGTTTTAACAAACGTGAAGTAAACTGTGAGTCAAAAAGTAAACCCTAAGAGCTATCGATATCTGTGGGAGTCAACAGTTCATGTTCAAAAACCAATCCCCCAACTGACCCATCCGGGAATAATCCTTCTTTGATCCTATCATCAACTCTATCTTTATCTAACCATCTTTCTTTGGAACGGGTTTGAACCTGGGATTGGCTAGCAAGTAACAACTACCTTCAAGCAGAGCAATCTGGCTCTTCCTTCAGGCCATCATCATCTTCGTTTTCTGTGGTAGTCTGCACTAGTTTGGAGCTTCTCTCGGCTGCCCATGCCTTCTAGTCATTTGGCTTTGACCATTTGGAGTCGAGCTCCACGTTTATTCCTCGGGTCCCGACCATTTAGTACCACTCTAACCATCGCTCGTAAAATGGCTGCGGTGAAATTGGACGCCTCAGCTCGTGACTCCCAACTCCAGCCTTTGTTGGCACCTGAAGGCGGCTGGCATCTGGTGGAAGGTCGGGATGCCATCCAGAAGACCTTCATGTTCCAGGACTTCAATGAGGCCTTTGGTTTTATGACGCGAGTGGCCATCAAGGCCGATAAAATGGACCATCATCCCGAGTGGTTCAACGTGTACAACAAGGTGGACATCACCTTGTCCACCCATGATTGCCAAGGACTCAGTGGGCGGGATATTACCCTGGCTACCTTCATCGATGCCTTGACCAAGTGATTCATGAACTGGATATGCTGCTATTAATCTATCATTAAGAATGAATAAATCATGGTCTTCTTGGCAAAATATCTAGAATGTGTCGATCGAACTTTGTGCTCAAAATCGTCCCAATTCTTCTGTATGTGAATCTAGAAGAACTAATAGTGATAAGAGAGCCCATCATCACCTGTTGTCATACTTTGGCTGACTTGATACTCAAAAGCAGGCTTTCTTTCTACTGTAAATCGAGAGCATGCACATGAAACAGATCCATTTTCTCCTCCCGTGAACACCTAGTTCCAATCTAGATCGAGATAGATAGAAAGAGAGCTAGCAGGTGTTGCATGTGTGCTTTTCGGATAATCCCAACGCTGACTTTGGCCAAGTTTGGCAAACATGGATATGTAGGGGAGGAGTGAGTTCCCTCCTCATACGTGTTTACTTGATCGGAGAATGACGCGACGAAATGAACAGCTCAACTGGATTTGACTCATATCCTCACCACCATGAGAGGAAGTAGTGATGTTATTCAAATTTCCACACATTTGGATTTCAATTTAAGTAAGGCGTAGTAGGTACACGCGCAGGTTAAGCACACTCTGGGTGGGTTTCATACAGACATAATACAAAGAGCTTCCTTCAAAGAGCTTCTTCCTGCCTCACTTGGACGGGTCCATGACTCGACCCGAGAACAGGGTCATCCCGGTTAGGTTATCGCGAATGGCGAACAAGAATGGACGATCACAGACAAATCGAGGGGTCATGATCATGGCTCGGGTCATCATGATGGCCGACGTGGCGGCAGCCGCCTCCGTGCCCTCTTCGTTGACCTCAATAAATGCCTTTTGCATGACAGCCGACACGTACAGATCCTTCTGGGCCGAGATCCCGGAAAAATCGGCCTGGCTCTTGTCGAACATGTCTTGGATCCCCATGGCCTTCAAGGGTGAGACCAGATCGTGGGTGCTCTCGAACTTGAACTTGGGCAAAGCCACGTCGAACTTGTTGGGTTGGGATAAGTTGAGTTGGGTCAAGTCGAGCGAGGGGAACTTCTCTTCTAGGGCTTGGAATCCGTCGGCCTTGCGGGGCAGGAAAATGAGCATGGCCAATCGATCGCCCTTGTAGGGCATCTCTAAAATGGTGGCGTTCAAATCCTTGTTCATGATGGCACGGAACTTTTCCGAGATCTTCATCATCGGCACCTTGACCGTCTCGCCGTTGAGGAGCTGGAAGTCGCCCTCGCTGGTATGCTTGGCATCGAACTTGTTGGCCCACAATCCCTTGAAATAGACGGCATTGACCAACACCAAACGGGTCAGATCGCTGAGGACGCCTTCGGGAATAAGGTCCTTGATTTTATCGTGAGTCCGCTCGGACACCCAATCATTGATGGTTTGACGGGCTTTGGCCTCCTGGCTGAAGTCCACGTTCTCCGTCTCGGCCTTAAAATGAGCCAGAGTGGCCTTGAGGAAGTCCCCCAGGAGCTCATAGTTCTGGTGGACATACAAGCGATTGGCCGCTTCCATGGTGAAGTTTTCATTCGATTTCAAGACCTCAAAGAGCTCCTCGAATCCAGCTCGAAGGGGCTCCTGGTCTTCAGGCAAGGCCAAGCCCGTCTGCAACTGGCTGGCCGTCTGACCCGTGGCTCCCATGAAAGCCATAGCCAACACAGCCGAGGCACTGAAGCCGCTCATGACCATATTCTGGTCCTGACCCGCCGTCTGGACCAGCAACGGGTACAACTTGGCCTTGAAGGCATCGTTGGCTTGGGCCAGGGTCTTGACGGCTCCTTCATGCTTCAAAGCCATGGTTGCCGAACTGGTGGAGGGTGTGGCGATCTGCGGCGAATCTATAAGGAGAGGGATGAGGATCAAACAGAATCCTAAGAGCACGACAATGGTGAGAATGCAAAGTCCTAGTTTGGGTCGACACGAGCCTGACGAGACGCACGAGAATCGAGTGGCGGGTATCTCCAACTGCTTCCACTTATGAGCCTTCCTTCCCAATAACGTACTGACACCGGGCACGCCACCAACATGATTCATCCTCCCACCCGAAAAGCAAGCGGCAAACACGACTCCCGACTACTCGGCCTTCCCTACGTACTACGTAGGACATCCAGACACAAGGTACGACATGGACTCGCTTCCTCCTCCTCTTAAGGCTCGTTCATTCTCAATGATGAGGATCAATCAGGTACGAGGAAGGAACACACACATGCATCAAGTCAGAAGAAGAGGACGACAGAAATAAAAGGGCGAGAGATGGGCACTCGGAACTACACAGGCACGGAACCGCCCAACAAAGGGGCAGGAGGGATTGAGCAAAGTGGCCTTAGACAGGCCTTCCTTACTTAGATGGAGAACAAGAGCGACACGACAACTTGGTTGACACGATGGAGGATGAATCAAGTCGGATCCTTTCCCTGTGATCGATCATGGATTTCGTCCAAACACCAAGTGAATTCCCGGGAGTGCGAAAGTGGGGCCGGGGGCAGGGAAGGTCTTTCGTGTCTGAGGCTGGGCAAAGAGCAAACACGGCTCGATCTAGTTCAAGAAGTTGTCACACATGGCTTTCTTTTTCATGGCTAGATTGAGTGCACTTGTCAGTTGTCACGCTGCAGTTGTAGCTGACAGAGGACCTGTACGTTCACGTGTGTGTAGCAGTCTACGGTATACAAACACGCACTCTGTGGACAACCTAGATAGATGCATGCATGATGTTGTTGGCGTCAGGTACAAACAGCTAGTAATCCAACCTAATCATAGAGTAGAAGCCAAGAGAGCTCAGTAGTTGCAATAACTCCATCGTGATAATTGGTAAACGTGCGTGGGTCTATTCTGGCCAGCACGGAACTAGGCAGACCACTTGAGCCAAAACAAGTAAAAACAATATTGAGGGCACTTTTGGTTTGATACTTTTGCTTTCCATCTTTGGACACATCGTCTAAAAATCAGGAAGATCCATGGCATACTTTTGATTAGTTTTTGTAAGGCCATCATATTGACTTGAAGGTTTTACCATTGGATAAGAATTTTACATAATACTTATTAAAGAAATATGTTCATTTTTATTTTAGCTTTCCAAGGACTTCAAATCTAGACAAAAACAAGGGTATAATGCTCATCTTATCTACAAATGCTTTGTATACTTTACATTCGGTTTAATACTCATGAGTATGTCATCTAGAGCAAACTTGGTCCCTAGAACTTATAAAACAGTGACCCCATGTATCATTTCATTCATTTGACATGCCTCTATTTGGGCAATTTGCCTGTTCAATTGAAAAATGCTTGGGGAATTTTCTTTCTGAATACTGTCTTAATCTTAAAGATTAAGCATATTTATCTGACTCGCTACTGCTGGACCTGGGTATTTTCAGCTGCGAGAACAAGTGTATCAATATAAAGCAGCTGATCTTACGGGCAGGCATGATAAAGCAACCCACAGGTCCTGAGAGCAAAAATGAGAGTTTTTTTCCTAAAAGGTGGTACTTCATGTGATGAGGCTTCCTTGGCCTTGCTGGCATTATGGAAACTTAAAATGATTTGGTCGTGAGCGATTCAGTCCGATCAAAAATGACGTTGAAAGCAATTGCCAAGGAAGATACGTACCGGAATTAATCAACCTGACAATCTCAAGTAAGCAAATACAACTGACTAACTATCTTGCGGTGCCCAGAGAGTATTCTGACTAATAGTATTCAGGTCATAAAGCATATTCTGCCATTAAACGCTGGCAGTTATGCAATAATTCATGAGAAAGCTTCTAAGGATTTTGAAAATCGTAAAGTACACTGATTGACTACAAAATGTAAATCTTTCTGTTTCGACAACGATGTGAATAAACCAATGTCGTTGTTCATTTATGGACGAAAGGTGGGCCTGCAAATAAATCAAACGTGTGAATCATCTACAGATACTATTACTTAGTTTAAGAATCCTTAGACTTAGCGTGAGGATCCTTGGATTCATCACAAATATATCATCTGCTTGTTAGCATCACGCTGAAGAATGGTTATCATTTTTACTTATTATGCAGTTTTCAAAAAAAGTCCAATTCGGTTTCAGCGAAACAAATAGGATTATATGATTTACATTCCCGTTCCAGCAGTTCAGGAAGAAAGCTTTATAATTCTAATCTAATATTATGTTAATATATTCATATTATTTACGTTCTTTTATTTGAGGCATTGCCTCTTAGCCATGGGTTCGTTTTTCCTTCCCCATTAAGTGACGTGTTTTTTCATGACTCAACTCTCTTTATTGTGTTTTTGAATAGCGTATTCAATCAACGAATCAGTACGATATTTAATCCATCCACGAATAACAATTGGCGAGTCCGGAAAGCCTTAGAATACATAGAGTTGGTAAAGGATTATGATCAAAGACCTGCCAAAGTTTGACTTAAGATGTTACTGGATCAACGCTCTACCTAACCGAGATTCTAGACCGGTTTTTCTTTTTGTCAAAGCTCTTTGACGGAATCAGTAAGGGAAACAGGCAGAAAGGTGCCGTCATTTGAGAGTAAAACCTTTTGATATATTCATAGCTATGTAATTCTAAAACTCTTGACTTTTTACTATCTAGATCATGAATTGTTGGCAAATTCAGCAAAAATGAGATAACTCCTATTTTACCATTTAAATCATTATTATTTCTCTTTAAAATCATCATTTTATACCATATGGTAGCATTCAATGTAATTTTTTTGGGCTAGCTTCGCTAACTGTCATGGCCAATCCTCCTGTTGCAGGTATCTTTGGATAGGACAACGCTCATGAATGCTTTTGAGGCGTTCAGTATCATATACCTTCCATATCCGCCTTGGACAATCCCAACTTTTTTAGTCTCTCCCATTACGAGAGCCCTTTCACTCCTACCATGTGCAATGGAAACCCTTTCCGGCGGGTCATGGATTAGGAACCAGATAAAAAAAAAGTATATACATATATATAGCTATCAATAAGCACTTTGATCGAGAGCCTTTTTGCGGATTCTCGCAATAAGATTCATTACTTCAAGGGGATTTTGGGTGAAAGACATTCCGCAAGGGATTATCCCACCACTTTTGAGCAAGGGCCGATCGACCCCGTCATGTCAAAGCTTGCTGAAATCCCGTCTATTGTCTTGATAGACTTGTTGAGCACAAGTGATTCGCCCAAAGATACGGTGTCACTCACCCTCCCCGTCCAAAAAGAAAAACACAAGCTGTTCATACTACCCAGTCGATTCGAAACTCAACGTAATTACAGGAACTTACAATATGGCGTCTTTCCCATCTCCCATTTTATCAAGTTTGATTGGCTTCAAACTATAGCAATCGATTCTACCGATAATCCGAATTTTTAAGGACAACGCTAACGAGAAAAGGATAGTGCTCGTTAAAAAAAAATCTTGTTCCAAAATAATTATCTTCCTCCCCAAGTTCACATTAGCCTTAATGGGCCAAACTTGGAACCAACTCCGGCCAGTTTAGGCAAAAGATAATGAAGCTGTACTGAAGGTGATGGATCGAGCGTTTAATGACAACCTAAATCTATGGACAGGAATTGCGAAGAGGGTGTTAAAGACACTAGCGCGTACTTTGGGGTAGGGCAAGAGGCCCAATGGCAGGCTGGTCAGCTTGAGCGACCTAGAGCTACGACCAATTGCTGGAGACCCCTCTGGTGCGCGCCAAAACTTTAGGTTGGAAGACACTCCAAGATTGGGATTCATGAGGAGCTAAGGAACTGATTGAATAATATTCGCCGTGGTGTCATCGTGTCTAGGTCGGATATTCCCGTCAGACAAGAGTGAATCTCTGGACGTTGTTTGTCCTGAATGACGATCGTGATGGCCGATAACACGGAGAGAACTCACCTTCTGACTTCTGAGTCTGGTGATGGTCATCTTCGAACTCAGTCATCTCAAAGAACTCCTCCAGAGTAAGTCCATCTTCATCAGCTTCGGTATCTTCGAGAGCCTGGTTTAGTCGCGCTCCGTCCAGAACTAGGGCCAAGATGAACAGCAAACCGATCTTCATTTCGTTAAATCTTAGAGAGCTCACGTCAATTCTCACTTGTTCACTTTTTATCATTTATCGATGTAAGTTTGGTCGTTTCCTCCTTGTTCTTTTGACAATGTTTTGGTGACTAATCTCACGGCGATTTCCATAAACGAGCTGACGTCTCGTGAATTGTTTTCCATCGGTTATCCCCTCGGGAAAACCCCGTTCAGACTCTCTGAACCTTGGAATCGATTCTTCACCATGAAACAGGCAGGAGAGAATACCTTGAATATTGAAATATTCATTGCCGATGAAAAGTCTTTCTCTCGTGTGCTCAACTGTGTATCGATTTACGGGAGAAGTGTAGCGAGCCTAAACCCTCAGTTAAACGCTTGAATGTCTCGCTTCCTGTGCTCTGTATGTGGGTAGTAGGCCTTGATATGCGATCATCAGCCATTAGTATCACCAGAGATTATGGCCTTCTCCAATTACCTTTAGGTCAGCCAGTCTTGGTTCACTTTCCATCGGCAGCTTAGCTAGACAATGGAATATTTGAAAACGGGATCCGTTCAAAGTGGGATCTATCTATCTCGAGTTTCCTTTCATGAAATCGGTAGTAACCATGACCAATCATCACGAATCAGTGTGCCAAGAACATGGGTGCCTTCAGGTACAGTATTGTGTTTGAGCAGTATTAATCCGAGTGCTCCTTCTACGACCTTTTCAAACTCAAAAGAGAAGCTTAGCTTCTAACTTGAGAGGAAGCCCTTGTGTGTTTCAAGGATATCAAGATGGCTAGCAATGTTATGTTCGTTTTTTCCGTTGGTAGCGTGCTCTGTGACGAATGTTTTTTAAAGGTGTGCGCACAAGGCATGAGATAAGAATAGTTACGCAGGCAAAGGAAAGAGCGATAAAGTGATGTGATTTGATTCTGTCTTTCAGGCTTACTCGACACTGGAATAGCTACTTGGTGAGCCCAAACAATCCGGGCTGGGATCGAACTTCGTCCCTCACCATGGCCTCTACGTACAAGTCTTTGTTATGGTTGGTCAATGTACTGGTGGTAATGTTGGTGGCCTTGCCCGTTCTCATCTTCAAATTGGTGGGAGTTCCTTACAAGCGAGGCTTCTTCTGTGATGACGAGACCATCAGTCATCCGTACCTAGCATCCACCATCGGCAATTCCATCCTCTATGGTGTTGGATTTGGCGTACCGCTGCTCGTGATTGTGGTCGTGGAGACGTTCATTCGCGGAATTTCCGGGCCAAAATCCGATGTTATTTTTGGGAAAGAAATCCCAAACCATGTTGTGTCCATCATCAGGCTCATCATCGGCTACCTTTTTGGAACTGCTTGCTCTCAGACGCTGACCGATATTTGCAAGTACTCTATTGGGCGACTTCGACCTCATTTCTTTGATATCTGTCGACCCGATTGGAATTTGATTGACTGTGGCACGGACATTCGACCCAAATTCGTCACCAACTACACCTGCTTGGGCAATCCAGAGTTATTCCCGGATGCAGTCGAATCCGAGGATCGAGTTTTGGATTCTCATCTGAGCTTTTGTTCCGGGCATGCCAGCTTCTCGTTCCAAGCCATGATATTTGTGATTTTGTACTTACAAGCACGATTACTCCGCCGAGACCGTCCCAACCAGACCATCCTGGTCCATGCCCTCCAATTTGCGGCGTTTATGTACGCGTTCTTCACTGCTCTCTCGAGGATCAGTGACTACAAACATCATCCCGGCGATGTTCTCTTCGGCAGCATCTTGGGTACCTCCGCTCAGATGGTCAATGTTATTTTCTTCATGAAACTCTTTACCAAGGAGCCTTTGGAGCCAATCACGGATGATGAACAGAAAAAACTTACCAAGGTCCACGGAGCAAGCTACAACACGAATTCAAGTTTCTAAACAAGCAAGCCAGAAGTTTGACTACATACATACATACAGTACTAGCGAAAAAACATTGGAACAGATGTTCGAAATTACTTTCGAAGTACACGCGGTAAATGAATCACTTTGAGGATGTTATAGTTGTTAGTGAAGCAATCTCATTTTAAAGCATTTTAGTCGCTTTTTGTGTGTAGAACGCAAGAACTGCAATCGAAAAAAATAAGTAAGTCCATCTTGCAAATCTCAACCATGATTCCTAATTGATATGAATATCTTCTCTTTTCCCTATCAAGTGCAATCTATACATTCTAAATCAGAGCACACGCAGGGCTTCAAATCTTCAAAATTCCTTGCCATCATGAACGAATGATGAAGGATCCAAATACCGCCTAATCCAACTTACTCAAATTTCGTCATATGTAATACGACACACTCATCAGAAATATGCATTGTCCCCGATTTTTATCGCTTAACCACATCGAAATAGTTGGAAAGAAAAGCAATTTGTTGTAGACCTTTCCCAAAAGGTCAGTACCCGATAAACAATCGAGCTTGTAATCCACATAATTAAGGATCTAAAGAGAAAAAAATGAGTTTCCGAAACCCGAGTGTGTTTGGGATCTGTGGGAACCTGCTACTTGTTCTGCTTGTTTACGGAATTTACGAGAAAATCCGTCACTCTCATTCCGTCCATCGCGGTTTTTTCTGCGATGATCAAACTTTGAAGTACCCGTACATCGAAGAATATGTCAGCTGGCGTGTGGTCAAATTGTGGGGATACATTGTTCCCGCCATTATCATTCTCATAGGAGACGCCTTTGTGCCCATCCACCCGCATAAAACCTTCCTACAACGCCTCCTAAACGCTGGCAATGTCTACCTGGTCTTCTTGTTCGGAATGTACTCGACCCAACTCATTTATGAGTGGATCAAAAAGAACGTGGCTCGTCCTCGTCCGCATTTCTTTGACGTTTGCCAACCGGTCTATGACGAAAAGGCCTGTTTCCGTGGCGAATACATATGGGATTTTACTTGTGCGGGCAATGCCGAATTGTTCTCCGATATGGCCGAAAGACTCGATAAGGTGGAGGAAGTCCAGGAAAGCTTTGTGTCCGGTCACACTACCTTCTCATTCTCCATAGCCACTTTTCTGCTCATCTACCTGAATTCTCGCTTGATGTGGAAGCGGGTCCCCGCTTCCAATCTGGCCTTGATGTTGGTGCAGATCGGGATCATTTGCACGGCCTTGTTTTTTTCCATCACTCGATTGGTGGACCACCACCACCACGCTTCCGATATCGTTGCGGGATCGGTGATTGGCACCCTGATTCAGCTATATGTGGCTTACATGAGTAACGCCTACTTGGCGCCAAATTATGACGAGATCTTCGAAGAGGAGCAAACGCCCTTAATTCGATCGCAACCACCGTCATATTCTTCCCTTCCGTAAACTGAGAAGCGGGTATACGTATTGATGATTTTGGAGGGATATGTTTTTATTTGGAACTTTTGAGAACTTATGGGGAGGATGATTTCGATGACAAAATAGGACATTGCCTGGATTATGTTGGAACGGAATGTTTCTCAAAGGCTGTATCTGACTTGGACTTACAACTGTTTAGAGTGACACCTTCTCAATGGTACGATTTATCCCGATGCTCGTGACGTATCACGTCAAGAAATAAATTAATAACAATAAATAAGATAAGATTATTGCCTTTGGTCTTGCATATTGTTTACATTGACCGGAGTTTTTATATATATAAAGGCTCGGCATCACACTGACGGGACTTTCAGAAACATAGAAATTCAAACAGTTAGGTTTTCCTTGAGAAACCTTCGGTTTAATCATCGTCATCCCGAGCGTTTGAGGCGTCAGAAACATCCTCGACACAAATTCTCAAAGGCAGAATGACACATGGCATGATTCTGACAAATAGAAGGATCCAGCTCAATCCGATCCGTACAAGATCTCACAATTGGGTAGATGCTTCCGAAGCTCATTGTAGCCATCCAGATCGACTTGAGTGCCCCGAAAATCGATCAACTTTAAGTTCTTGCCATGGACCCCCACCACCTCCATGTGCCGGTTATCTAGATCACAATGGGTCATGACCAGCTTCTCCAGTTTCAAAGGCTGGATGAAGAGCGACAAGATCCCTCGACTGCTCAACTGTCCATCACCTTCACCAAAGCAACTGGCATTCATGTCGGCACTCGATCGACCCACCAGGTACTCTTTCAAGTGCGAGAGTCGCCCGTAGCAAGACACTTCCGAGTCCGTAATCGAGGTATTGCGCATATCAAGCTTGGTCAGTTTGGGGAATCCGAATTTGGTGGCCAAGGCCGAGTACGCGAACGTTTCACCAATTCGAACGCACCCCAAGAGATTGAGCTCTTCGAGGTGTTGCAATTTGCAAATGGCCATGATCGAGTGATTGCTCACCCACCGATTATTGGTCAAATCCAGCACGCGTAAGGACTTGAACAAGGTATCGATGCCTTTGAAGAACCCGTGCTCGCGCGGGAGATTCATCACCTCACAATTCGGCAAAGCCAAGCGGGTTAAGGTCCGGGGAATATCCGATAGGGGCGTTTTTTTCGAGTCCATGACACAGGCATCTAGTATGAGTTCTTCCACATGCGGCGCTTTCACCCCGATCAATTTCAAGGCCGTTGAGGTCAGGTTCGTTCGTAGCGCTTCGGCCTTCAAGAACCCGGCGATCGTGACACTCCGGGTACGATTGGTCATTTGTTTGATGACGTGGGTCAATTCCCGCACTCCGACGGGCTTCCGAGGCTGCTCCGAGGACTGTACCACCACCTTTTCCCACAGGGACGGGTCCAGACTGATCCGATGGAGGCGCTCACTGGTTTGAGCTATCCGACAGAGGTCCAAAGCCTGCAAATGCGATAATAGATACAAGAGCACATCATCCGAGATGAAATCGAAGTAGCTGAGCCACGGCTGCAGGGAAACAGCGGGCTGGTGAGATCCCTTGGAGCCGTTTGAGACCGACTCCGGAGTGGTGGAGGAGGCGGAGGAGGGAGCGAGGTTCTTGGGTGCCAAACGGATTCGTTTACTAGGAGGCGGGCTAACGGTCGAAGAGTCCTCGTCACTCATGTTGGCGGAGGCGGAGGCGGTAGAGGTTCAAAAATGTGTACGAACTATATGTATCAGACGCTTGAGACTTGAGAGGGATCTCGACGACGTAAACAAACAAAGCGACCAATGATAACAATGATAAGGTTGATGAGGTTGATGAGACCACTCAAATCACAGAATGAGTAAAGCCAAGAGAGTTTTAGCACGAGTTGCTGCCGGTTAAAAGATTGTTCAAAGGTGATTTGATGAAGATTGCATTGAGGATAGAGGGTGGAGCATGCAACGATCAATCACGTGCAATAGCAAGAGATTCATGAGCGAAAAGTATGATGTTGTTATCACAATATCTGTGAGAGGTTACTGCGGTCACTATGAATACAATAATAAAAAGTAATGGAAAATATGGCACTTCAAATTGCTGTAAACTGTAAACAGCCTTAAAACCTACTAATTCAGCTTTGAAAATGCAACTCTTTTTCGCTCAAGGATGATTTTTAAATATGCTGCTGAATTGAAATGTTGGATTCTAGGAAATAAACATGAAGAAATGATTTCTTTCATAAGTAAACAATGAAAATAGCAGAACTATAATTTTAATATTTTGATCAGTTTAAATTTAGTCCTAAACTAAAATACACTTCACCTCCCAAAAACAAGCACGGATCTTACCAGCAGGGCTATCCAAAGCATGCAAGTGCATCTTTTTTTATCTTTACAATGCTGTAGATTCTTTTAGAATTGGCATGAACAAAACAAAACCACCTCAAAAGTAAGCATGCTTTTTTTTGTTTTAAATCACAAGAGACCAGAGATGAGCATTATTGGGGTTAAAATGAATTGCTCATCAGACAACTGTTGGTGAAGAACACGTAAGACTCCCTTTTTACTCCTCTTAGCCTCCTGTTCAATGCTTGTATCTTGTGAAATGAAATGGAATCGGCCAAAGGGGCCGGATAATTGAAAATCTCATTTGGATTGCGGTTTGATAACTTGCAACGAATAGTTCATAAGAAAAAGCAGCTATGATTAGGTGCGGGGTTTTAAGGTTAAAGATCTGAATAAACCGGCGGAGAATGATGCTGATACACTTTCCAATCCAGATCTAGCTGATCTATAAGGTACTCTATGAGTCATCCACGGCAACCAAAAGTGGCGTGTCCATACTCGAGAAGAAAGTTGGTTTCAAAGACATAGTCACACGCCCAAGAGCCAAAGGAGGTCGCCAAAGCTTTTCTAAGATGTTATTCGTATCTAGCAGTCCAACCTAATATGTGATAATGTGAAATATATGTTAGGCCAAAAGTTCCGTCATGATTGCTAACTAGAAATCTGGTTTTGATCATTCCCCAGATATCCACCAATCTCTCTTAACTAAAACAAACATTCACCATCCTCGGGGTCTAAAAATGGTTAACAAAACCAACGTCAATCGCTCAATGGATTAATTTCTCATGATTGGTCTTTATTACTGACCCAGGTGAACCATCACCCTGTCTCCATGTTAATGTTTTGAGAGGTTGTGCATGATTTTCAAACTCCGGTCGATCTGAAAAATCGTGAAATCCAACTGGGAGTGCCTTAAATTCATCATGGTAAGAGTGATTTCCCAAGAGACCTTCGATGCCGTGGTCACGGAGAACATGGAGGAATTTGGCATGGACCGCATCGAGGCCGTTCAAGAGGCCCAGCAGCAGTTTCAGACCCAGGTGCGAGAGGGTCCAGCCCAACTCTGGATTTACACCAATCAATAAGAGGCTCCGAAACATTAACAGGAGTCGTGATCAATCACTTTGGTTTCGTCTGGATGATGATAAATCGTAAACATATCAAACTTGTATGATTCGGTTTAAATCATGGCGTAATCAATGGTGTTAATTTTGCTTGAAGATACCGATATTGTGTCTAACTTTACTTGAACGGACTTGAGCAACAACTGTTTTGGAGATAGAGGACGCGTTTAAGCATGGTCCTCAAAGTCGTGAGGGTTCATTAGGTTAGAGGTCATAAATATGCTCGGTTCTTCAACCATTTCTGATGAAACTTACTGCTTGTTGAGTTGTTAGATGAGAATACAACTTGTTCATAAGGTTAGCTAGCTTAGGCCAAGTCAGTATGATCAATGATACTTCGATTGATAATCTTCAGACTATTTTGACGATTTTAATCTCAAAAATAACCGGGTTTTTTTATAACTTATATTTCCTCCAAGACTATTACTTAAAGAAGTTCTTGAGCGCACTAATAGTTTTCACTCAGGCCGGCTGAAGTAAAGCTTTACACGGTATTTTTGGTGTCTAGGTTAAATTTATTGCATGTATTAAATTCTTATGAAACTATTATCATGCTGCTATCTAAAACCATGAAACCATTTTAGGGCGTAAATTTGGACAATATTGTGACGGATTCTGCGGAAATTGATCATCCCATGGTTCAAGCCATCAAATTCTTGGCGACTCCGGGGGATGCCTCCCCAGAGGACTTAGGCCAGCGCTGTGATATCATTGCCCAAGAGTGTGCCAAGGGGTTGGCTGAGCGCGTGATGGCCACCAAGCACAAGGCCTACGAGATCCTGGTACAAACCACTCATCACGACGAGATCGTGGTTCAATCCCACGCCATGCAGGCCTTGAAAGAGTTGTTGAATGGCAATCCTGATCCGCTGGAGCCTGAAGGCTTTAAGGCACTTTTAAAGGCCTTGAACGAAACCGACGCAAATTTGATTCAACAATCCTTGGGCGTCACATTGAACTGCTGTGTCAGACACGAGGGCAACCGCCAAAACTTTATTCGAAATGGGCTTTTGATTCATTTGAACCGATTGTATGACACCTATCCCATTGAAGTGGTCCAAATCTGGCAGGCCTTGGTCCAGGATGATGATGTGAGAGTGCCATTCGGGCAAGCTCATGAGCATGCCCGTGAAATTGTGGAAGAACATTCGGCGCTGACTAAACTCACCCAGACTATCGGCCGTAAGATTGGAAATCAACCTGAGGGGTTTAGCCGGACCGCTCAAAATAACTGATCAAATCTTCGCTCCGCATTATAGAGAACTCTAATCCCAAGGAATTGCCGCTCATCTTGTCCTGTTTGAGTAGTCTGTGTGTGCGGAACGAGTATTGCCAAGCCGTAGCAGCCGATGGGGGCTTGAAGGTGCTTTTGGAGTTGTTAGTCGATCCGGATCAGACCAAGGATGTCGTGGGCGAAGTCTTGAAACTCATCAAAGCTCTAGCTGGCAATGATAACGTCAAGAGAGACATCCTTAAACTGGACGGGATTCGCGTCATCGTAAATTCCATGAGCAAGTACACGGTGAGAGTTCTGGGCGTATTTTCCAATTTTTATGATATGTTACTTCATACGACATATGGGGTCTTGCTTTCCAGTCCGTGAAACTGGTGGCCATGTTCGGATCCTCGGCCCTCACTGCGGTGTCTTTACGAAGCCCGGAGAATGCCACGGCCATCATGGCGTGTGGAGGAGGGCAATTGTTGACTCAAATACTCAAGATACACATGAACACGCCCAAGATTCTGGTAAGTTTTGACGATGAGTTCATCATTTCCTGCACAAAAATTGTGCAGCTTTGAAAGCTTTTGTCAGGTTTGAAGAAAGGCGTCTGTCCCGGATTATGTAATGATTGTTCTACTCCGGGGATTCGATTTCGTGTAATTTTATTTCGTGATCAGTCACGCTTTTAGGGCCTGGCAAATAAGACATCGGTAGACCAAGCAATTGTCTGGTTTGTTATATATTTGCTACAAATCTTTGGTTAAAAAGTCACAGACCTATGAGAAAGTTGTTCAGTTATTTATGCGTCATCTCGCCACTTTTCCGGATTGAAAACCCATTGCTGGTCGGAACGCCCGCTACAGTCTTGAAGTGTGAGCACGTCACTGGTGCCCGCAGTCGGATGGCTCAAACATTTGCCGCTTTTGACATGGACCAACACTCTCCGGCTTCGATCGTAGGACCATTTTTGTCTTTCAATTTCTACACAAGCCTGGAAACGAACAGTGGCATCAACTTCGTGGGCCATTGGCGAATCCAAGCAAACGCTCTCGTCTCCCATGATGAAGCCTTCCTGGCTCATGACCACCAATTGGTTCAGAGCAAAGTTTGAGAAACATTCGCCCAAGACGGCAGAACCACTGGGTTGGTTGCTTCCACTGGATCCGTGGAATGGCTTTTGAACACATTGGCCGGAGGTGCGGTGCTGAAAGTAGCCCAGTTCTCGTCCCTTTGTCGGGAAAAAGTGCTGCGGCCAGACGTTCTCAAGATACCAAGCAAAATCTTTGCACTGCAACTTTTCCCGAAGAGCCTTTCTCTCACTGACATCTTGGGCTTTGGACGCCTTGTTGGCGAAAGGATTGATTTTGAAGAAGAATTCGGCCATATCGTCCATCCATACTAATGCCACTCGAGCCAAGTTTGTATGCAACACAGCCCCCACACCACCTTTACGGGGGAAGTCATAGGGGCTGGCTTTCCGGAAGATGTGCCCCACATGAGAACACGGAACGATCTCGACGGAGCCGCCACACATCCAAGTTCGGAACGAGAGCTCCAAATTCTCTCCTCCCCAGATGTCCATTTTAGGGTCGTACGAGCCGAGCTCGTAGAAGTAGTCTCGGTCAATGGCAAACAAGCCCCCCGCCATCACCGGGGTCTTATAGGGCGCTGTCTGGTCGAGCTTGTATTGCTCCAAGGCGTTCTTGCTCATGGTGAACCACCGGAAATGCATCTCCCAATTGAAGGCCCCCCAATGAAGGGAAAACGCCTTGACGTAACTAAAATTATCGTCACTGATTATGTCGATCACCGGGCAAACCACGGCCGTTCGGGACTCATGAATCCTGGCCAAAAGTGGTTCCAACCACCCAGGTGTGGTTTCGCAATGAGCATCCAAGAAAAGGAGCACTTTTGCTTTGGCTACCTTGGCTCCCATGAGCCTGGCTTGAATGAGGCCCACTCTGGACCCGGTCCGAACCACCTTTACGGGCACTGACAGGTGTTGGACATCTTGGTCCAATGACCTTTGGAGAAATGTTCTATTGGACGCATCGTCCACGAGGATGATTTCCCGGAGATTCTCCCTTGGAGATCGATTGATGACACTATGAACAGTCCGCATCAAGGTGGACCAGGCCTCGTTATGAAACACAATCACCACGCTGGTATCCAGCAG
Source organism: Tigriopus californicus (assembly GCF_007210705.1). Lineage (NCBI taxonomy): Eukaryota > Metazoa > Arthropoda > Copepoda > Harpacticoida > Harpacticidae > Tigriopus > Tigriopus californicus. The sequence goes on along the minus strand of NC_081449.1, from coordinate 13,363,676 downwards.
CCGATCGGTTTCGTATTTCCTCTCGACACAAACAGACTTCCGAACATCGGGGACGGACCTATTCACGGATATTCGATCCGAGGCCATGATATTGAACTTGTTGATGTGCCAGAGTCGCTTGCTTTGGATGGTCTCCGAATCCTTGAGGTACACTGGCTCTCCATGCTCTCCTACTCCATCCACAGGCTTGTACCTGTTTGCGTTCAGTTCGTTTTGGGTGAACTTTTGGTCCTTGTCCATGGATTCACCCACATAACGCCCCACGACCACATGCATACCCTTCTTATCGATGTACTCAGATTGTTTGGAATCTGATTTCAGGTGTCTGGCCACATCTGATTCGTCCACGAGGTCTTGGGACCGTCTAAGATCTCGATTGGCATCGAATGGGAAAAGCTTGGAGGACTCTGTCTTGTCATACTTCAAGTATATCACTATAAAGATAGCAAAAATGGATGCGATCCAAATGATCCGCTTCCTAGTTTGCCTCATCATACCCATGTGTCAAACTCGCCTTGTCCCGTGAACACTGGAAAGTAGGTCGTGCTCAGCCATTGGAATCGTATGGTAATTGCCAGAATGGTGCCAGTACTGAATTATTGTCGACCGACGGACGGCTCAAGCGCATCGCCTGACTTCGGTCACCCGAGTGTGAAATCTCATGCTTGACTCTAATCACAATGTCCACCCGGTCTTAAGCTCAATCGGCGGAGATTCACAAATCCCAAAGGGCCACCACTAATCAATAACTACGGACGCGTTCACCTTCTGCAATTCGACAATACACGCCAAGTCTGGACTTCCTGTAAATGTGCTCCACTTTATATCTTTCCACCAGCTGAGAATGTGTGTATCTGATTGAAACAAGTCAGGTTCATTGTTCATTCTTCTGTGGTGTTTGTCTCTTGTCTCCATCCAGTGTGTGAGTGGATCCCCCGATCTTGCTCTCATGACATCATTTTTCGCTCACACCCAGAAGGGGGATTGGTACTATTCCTGCCTGCCAGCAAAGCTCCATCCATCCATCCAGGTGCCTGTCGACGAACCGTGGTAGATTGCCATAGAGGGAGAGACGTGCTTGGTTGTATTGTATGGCTGAGAATGGACTCGGTTGGATTTTAGTACATACGTACATTGCACACCATGGTGTGTATGCGGAGAGCATGCACACTTCCGGTTTTATTGAACCCGTAAGAAGCAACGGCAAATGTTCTTCTGATATGATCAGCCAAGCATTAGAAATTTTGAAAAAATGCCGATCTCGCTGAAGATTTATCTTTTGTCTTCCATGTGGAACCTCAGTAATCAAATCTATATTTTTTTTTTGGATACTTTATGTAACTCCAGCCATTCACAAATTGTCTTGGTCCTTCATTTGTAAAATACTGTTTGTAAATAGCAATGACAAAATAATAGTCGAAGGGACAAATATGTATGCCGGGGGTATTTTAGTTCTACAACGGTTTTCTTTGTACTGCGCAATTCTCGCGGTTTATGAGGGATAATGAAAAACTTATGCTACTTACATTTACTTTACCTACCATGTTTCTCATTTTTCTCCCCTTGGTGAAGACAGTAGTAGAGCATGAGACGTGAGAATAACAAGAACAGTCATTTTTCGTGGGATTTACCTAAATGTAGAAGCATCATTGATCAAAGCCAAGTAATAGCCTCAAATGAGAAGTGTTTAGGTTGATGATTGGAAGTGTCAAAAGTCTTATGCAGAAATAACGAGCATAGAATGGAATGGAATACCATTTTCCTGCCACAACTACTGTACTAAAACTCATTACTGAGGGAGGGGGATAAGAATTTTACACGAACAAGCTAGCATTCGTCCTTTCTTGTAGTGGCTTTTCATTGCTCTGGCTATTTACTTATTCTTATAACTTTTGTTATATTTTTCATTGTTGAGGTTTTCTTTTGACATTTGTGTATTACGCCTGTTTTATTTTTATTTTTCTTTCATCAAGTTATTGTACATAGTAACACCAGTAGCTCCAAAGGTGATGATGAACTCGGAGCTTCAGACGGGACGAAGCAATGAGCAAGGGGGCCTACCCTAAGGGAGTTCAAGAACTCTTGCCCTTTGAGCACGAATTCACCGAGAGTGAAATGTCCTGGTTGGATGTACTCCCGGAAGTCTGTGGGGTTAAGCAGAGCTATTTCAATCGAAATGTTCCATGAAGAAGATTTTTCTCCAATGTCGTCCAAAAGTGGCAATAAAAGTATTTGAAAGGATTGAGAGCACTACAAATAATTAGGACAAAGGGTGGCACATTTTCCTACAGTAAAAATATGAAGATGCACGATTAAGCACATCACAACTCTACGACCCCTGCACTGTCGATAACATGTGTAAATACGTGATTGTGGATATTCTTGAATGGTCAATTTAAGATTTTGATGAACCGAAGAGTGTTGAAGGAAAGTCAGAGGCTGAATTGAACCCGCTTTTCTATGGACGAAAAGTCCGAGAATCCCTTTTTAAAAGGTGTATCATGCATTTGTTTCTTAAGAATAGCGTGGGTGAAGCATATCCCATTTTCATTAAATCCCGGTTACGTTGAACTAGATTTCTAATCTTTGTTTTAGATCTCTTGTTGCAACGCCATTCGGAACATTGTTAGCCGCTCTCGTGAACTGACCGCGGAATTTGTGGAATTAGACATTGAGGATCTTCTGAACAAAATTCGACGACTCCATCCTAGTGCTGAAGATGCTGTTAAAGCCGCCCTACGAGATCTTGGTCTCAAAGTGGATTTGAAAGAAATATGGACCGGAGGAGCCGTCAAAAATGAGTGATAATAGTTGGCAGCTCGTATTAATCAACTTAAAACAATTTGAAATTAATCATTCTTTTGCACTTCATTGCAACTAAAATCACAGCTAAGAATTCTTTGTTTTGATCTGGGTCGTATCGTGTCCTTTAAAAAGAGAACGAGAAGAGGCGGATACGAGAATTTTTATTTTCATGCATTTTCCTTTTACACATGCATCATGATCATGCTAAGCAGAGGGTAGGTTAAACATATACAATCCTTTTAAAACATTACAACCAATTAGACGTACATTGTTTGCTCACTGGATTAATCGATTACTGATATTGAGCTCATCAATAAATTTGTTCATCCAGAGAACCCTTACGCGTGAGTTAGTCACTAAATGCAAATAAGTTCAAATAAGATCACGCGTATTCACCAATGTCTTCGAATGGATTAACAGGTTGTACACCTATTGAAACCAACTAAGAATAATCTCAAAAGCCAAAAAGCCATGGAATGTTTTTAAGAGGGTTTAGCTTCTAACAGAGTTTTCAATACTGTTTAGCTTCACCAGTCCAAATTGATTGTACTTGTAAGAGAACCTGCCCAGAAATGAGTAAACAATTCCGCGCATGTTTGAAGTTTGATCCCTTGGATTAAGTGTGAACAGAATGAGTCAGTGGATTGGCACCAAAACCAAGGAAGAACGTAAGCAAGCGTTCATACACTCCAGTGCCCTCGAAATTTGCTGGGTTTCCTTGATGCCTAAGTTGTCGGCTTCAATCTCAAGACGGTGATGTCCAATACCAAAGGATGGAAATAGGATCCATTTGAATTTGAGAGCACCTCCAGAGGCTGTTGGGGCATTCCACGTCAAGAGTAGACACCCTCACGGCACTTACGTCTCAGAATTTCATGAAATTTCACACATTCAATAACTAGGTTGAAATAAGTTGACATCTAAAAATTTCAGCCCCATGGGATCAATATGGCCTATTCTAGGGCCATGTCCACTTTTGGCCAAACCACTCGACCATCGTCTTTGAAATCCGCAGAAAGCGCTCTTTGAAACTGGAGAAGCCCTTGGTCAAAAATGAGGAGAAGCTGTTTGCGAATTGATTTGATATATTTCTGTTGCAATGGGCACAAAAATGTTCATTCAAGAATGGCACCAACAACTATCAGTGTAGAACGATATTATTCTCTGTAGATCCAGTGTTTTTTGCCAAGCAAAGTAAACTTACGTTCAAAATAGCATTCATGTAGTGTTGGTATTGGTTGCAAATGAGTTGTCAGCCTCCGATTGGTGAAAAAGAATTCCCCCCTCAAGAAAGTGGTCAAGAGGGACTTTATAACACTGCATAGTAAACTTGTAACGATGATATTGTGAAAAGCTCCTCCAGTTTGAACATGGTCATAATGTGAAACGAATCAAATCACAGAAATAAGGGTCCAAAACGAATAGGCTAGGTAGAAGATTGATTAGTGTGTCGATGTGATTGATCATGATTCCAATGAGTTGTTCCCATAATTCTCGGTGGATCCAAAAAATTCGTTGCTTTACTCATAATCGCTCTCGATTGCCTCCAAATAATCATCAAGGCTGTCTCGTTTGCCAAATCGAGTAGGTGCCCGTTTTCCGAATCTGCAAGGGTAATTTTATATGTGAACACCCCAAGTATTCATCTCGACATAGAGCTAAGTTTTGTTTAGTTATTTATATGCAATCGCTTTAGAAAATTTGGACGCATTAGCTCACTCTCTACCTACTATCAACGGCTAGGATTTATATCAATCTTGAGCTAAATGCTTGTCATGAAGCAGCACAAGTCATCGGAGTGTATGGTTGATGCCCAAGCTTTCACAGGGACTAAACTACAATGCTGCAATTTGTGTGGTCGTGCAATGATTGTGGACACTCTCGTTCGATACTCTACCTCATTGGACCTCGTTTCCGACCGAAGCGCGAGGGTTTTCGCTTTCCAAATCTTGAATTGAAAACCTCGGGTTAGCACCTTCAAAGTGATTGAGACTGTTTTCGATTTCGTCGATTAAGGAGAGGTGTATCTTTTTAGAACTTAACTACAGGGAGGCCCCCCCAAAATAACTCGAGTTGCTAGCTGAGGTGTTGACGACAGGAGGAAAGAACATATGACTCTAGATTATAGCTTTGTAATAAGCTTGGCACGTACGAAAACTGGATCTTTGAGTATGGTCTCCAGGTACCTAGGTGTGTAAAATGTAGTTGGCATCTCATTTACAACATACGTATAACAGGGCTAGGAGGGTAACTTTTTGTGGTGGTCAGAGTACGACATAGCTTCATAAAACTAGGAAGGCTTAATTCCAGTGACAGACCTTTAGCCTAAAGCGAAAGATGAAATGCAAGGCTAGATTGCTAAACAAACTTCATGAGACATGCAATGAGCGAGAAAAAGTGATTGAACCATTGTGTTACTGAGGAAAACTAATCTGCTAATTAAACACAAGATTTTGAAAGGATTTGACAAAGACAACTTAAATGCATTTTAAATCAACATGGAACAATGGGCTGAATCTGCCTCTATTTGTTGAGAACTAACTCACAAAGATTGAGAAAGTGCGATTTGACGTGCAGAAATTAAGGTTTTGTGTGACACAAACAAGGTATTCCGGCGTTATCTAGCAGCAGTTTTGAAAAGTTTTTTTCGTACTTATTTGTGCTGGGGCGAGTCCGGACTCAAGTCTTTTACTAGATTTTGGAGAAGTAGGCCGGACTGGAGTCTGGACTCATCAAGAAAATATTATTCACTTTTTCTTGGAATTTCGCAGGACGACTCTTTTTGCAAGACATGATCTAGAAAACCACTCGAGTCAGGCAAGAATTAAAAAAAACGAAGGACTCGCCCCAGCATTAGCAGTTATTACAGGGCTAGTCAGTTATAGTGGCGTATTAGACTGACAATGTAGAGGCCTAAAAGAGATCTGACAAATATCTTGAAAAAGAATCTGTTTGTGCAATTCAGACCCTTTAAACATGTTTGGGCCTCCCTGTATTTTAGCAAGTTGTACGAGACATGGTCTTAGGGCACACAACAAGCGCTCACGAGCGCTCTAGCTTACTGAATGAAGAGTGTTCACTAATTTAGATTAGGCTCATGACATGAGAATAAAGACCTATTATAGATACTGAATAGAGGGAGAAATGTCTCAAATGTGTTTGCCATATGAAATACAAAATGTGATTAGCATTGAGGAAGATAGAAATATGAATGAAATTGAAATGGACTATCAATGCACTTCAAACCAAGTTCGCCTTCGACTGGCATCTGGGTTCCAAATTACAAAACTAAATAAAAGGGGCATCAAATTGAAGGGTTTTTGGGCCTGTTGAACAAGGTCTTGCGCATAACAACGGTGTTGCACTCATGGGGGGATGATTTCTTTACAAATTAAACCAGCTTCCCCTTGTGTCGCGTAAGACAGCATAAAACCAGGGTTGAGAGCATGCCCATGAATTGCTTTCCACAAATATATATTGGCACAGCGTTCAGGTCTTCTGTCAAGCTATTAAGGTTGAGCAATCCCATACTGAATTAGCGACATTTTTTATCTTTTTCAATTTGTAAAACAACGTTGATCTTTGATCCAGTAGCAGGATTTAAGTCAGACTTGGACAAGTTTTTGACTGAAATTCCCGATCAACCTTACATTCAAGGGTTAGCCAGATCAGCCAACTCTAATTCGTTGGTCGATCAAATAATACTGTATATATAAATAAAAGTTAGGGAAAATGAATAAATTTCTCGTCTTGAACTGCTGGGATTCCAATCCACGTAGCGGTAAGGAAGTCCGCAAAAAAACGTGTAAGAATACACTGTAGTAGGTGAAGTAAATGTTTTTAACATGTGCCACGCACTCATTTCAACATTCCCTACGATAGCAGAAGCTCCTTTAAAGCCAATTGTCATAATGAGGGCAAGTTAGCAATAGAAAGTATCATTGGATATGGGGTAAAAAGTGCTGTATGAAAAAGGAAATTGCCCTCACTGAAAGATACGCGTACCGTCTTTATACCAAAATAGACATGGATATATGTAGAAATGGATCAAATTTGACTGAAGTGGTCACAAATTATCGATATTACCTTGAAGGAGCTCGTTTTCCCCATCTTAGAGGAGCTCGTTTGTCCTCGTCGTAGAATCGCTTTCCCCATCGAAGTGGAGAGGCCTCACGTTGAAATCGTACGTAATGAGGTTCGTTCTCGTCCACCATCAACATGTCCAACCCTGTTGATCGTTTGCCCCACCTAAATCAGTCAGAGAAAATGAAAACAGAAATCCAGAATGCACTTTTTGTCTTTTTTGACAACTACATAAAGCCACAGCAGAACATTCTTCTGGCATACTGTCGCCGGCAAAGAATTTCCCCTTCCCGTATCCTTTTACTTCCCTTCCATGGTTCTACCTTTCGGATTTACTTATGGTCTCATTTCTCTGCATTATTTCCCAATTTATGAAGCATCTCTTGCAGCATCTCCATCTGATATGGATCTAAGGCGATCCAAGAGATAGGTAGAATAAGAGAAACAGTTCTCTTCTTTGCCCAATGCCTTCGAGACATGAGATGACATGAGTTTATGGCGGGACATATGAATTTAATGCATCCCCAAAGAACTGGCCAAAAGGCAAACGGCCTCGACATTGGCAATCCCTCTTGCCTTTTTATGCACGAACTAACTATCCATATATGTATGAACCCGAAGGCCATTCACATTCCATTAAGGAACTCGGTCATGTGACGCCAAGGTCTGATCGTGGAGCTTGGAATGTAGCCATGGATTGTTTCAATTATCTACCTTAAAGGTGCATCCCTGACGGTTCGTGGACCGACAAGGCCATCCGTTGACCTCTTGCCCCATCTCAAGGGCTCTCTTTTGCCCCATCGCAAGACCTCGGAACCCCGTTTGCCCCATCGGAGTGGGCTGGCTCGAGCGAAGCGAGTTTGGGCCGCCTCGGCAGCTTCCGTTGCCACAGCCTCTGAATCTGCATTTTCGACGTCATTCAAGGCCGCACAGGTGGTGGTTGCAAAAATACAGACGAAGGCTACTGTCAAAAGTAAGGGGCCGGAGTGGAAGGAGCGGGGAAGAAGGTGTGGCATGCTTTGGTGGGAAGGATTGAGGTGGGCTGCAAGAAACAAGATTGATCATGCTATTTCGAGCTCTTGGGGAGTAATTACATTTATAGCATTTCCCGTTTGGTTTGGAGTACAACATTGGCAACTTTCCAGTCATTGTGACTTAGTTTAGCCAAACGTCTCCGGATCGACTGTAAACAATGCATGTTAATGGGACGAGGGCTCACGTTTTGGTAGCTCTAACTAAAGCCAAGAGCTTTAGCGCTAACGAACAAGAATATGGTGAAGGTCGCGTTTAATTCTTGTTAGGTCGAATGTTCCTGCCTGACTTGGTTAATTATCGGGAATGTCTGAAAAAGCCTGAGGGCTGCCTCCAGACCTCCTCCAGGATCTATTGTGCCTACCTTGACCATGCTGCATGCCTTATCCCAGGAAGTATGGCGCACCAAGCCGTTGGTGGTTGGGACCATTGATTGGTACGCTCTATCTGACAACTTTTGTCATGGAAAAAGACCTGTCACTCGTTTGTTAACGTATTTTCTTAACTCTGAGTGAGAGAAACTTGTTTGTTCGTCCCCGACTTTCTATAATGACTTTTGCTGGAATTGTCATGGAACCCTCTTTAAAGAACATTAAATGCAAGATGAGCGTCAAAGTGATAACTATAAGGGAGTCATTACTGAATAAATGATACTGGTTATTTGGTACAATTTTCTCTAATCATCAAGTAGGGAAGTAAGAAATAGACATTTTAGGCTATCACAGAAGACAAGGAAAAGAAGACACCCTTCTCCCGACATTCTGTAAGATTCCCAAAGAATATGCTCATAATTTGGAACATTTATGGTGATTTGTATGCGTCACTTTGGATTTCAAGAAATCACACCATATCATGACGTTAATGGGTGATTGTGTTAGTATAATTACAGGTCATTATAGATGAGAAGAGCCTTCGAACCAGATTTCTTTTATCATGATAAATCTAGCCTTCAACGACACAATGATTAGTCATTATATGTACAGATTGGTACCTCTATTCAAATTTCTGAGTTTCACAGTTCCAAATTTATACTAATCAAGCATTTGACACTTGCGTGTGGCAGTGATGTGTTAGCACATGAATGTAGTATGGGAACAATCAGATTGTTCCAATTTTCGAGAGCACATTTTTTTAGCATAGTACACATGAGTCGGGTGCCAACATTGGAGGAGTCCGTCAGGCCAGAGTTAATTGGCGCATCTCGTTAGGTCACTCCAATAATAAGTATTTCTTGACTAACAATAAAATTCCAATGATTTCTTTTGTTCTGAGCCGAGAGTCGAAGTAAAAACAAACCTGAATTGACCAAAAGTGAGCAATATGTAGAAAATGTATTGAATGGCGTATACACCAATATGCTGAACTTACTCGTATTTTATCCTCACAGCAACTATGTTATTATTCTGAACAATGGATATAAACGTTAAATGCAATTTGAAAATGACTCAATCAGACATCAATTGTGCCTTCCCATACGTATTGCTCCACATTTTCAAACGTATTAGAAACTTGGCAAGATTTAATATTTTGGAAAAAAACTTAGTCTTACCATAAAAAATCCAGTAGAGCCCCGGATAAAGGCGCATGCATAAAATCGTCATTTCTTCGTCCCTCACGGCCTTTTTGAATCGTTTTCCCGTAGATACTACATATCTCAACCTCTCAATAAATACACTCACCGTAATAGCAACACCAAAAGAAAGAGCTGAATTGGACTAAGATCTAAAAACTAGAACTGTTTCAAGGTTATAGCGAGGAATATCTTGACATAGATGTCTGAGAATAAGTGTCCGATATTCTCAAAAAACATATTACAAATTTTAAAACATTATATACTCTTAGCTAAAAGATGCCCCAACATCATATTCAAGGAAGAGAATCAAATCAATAAAATAACAAGCTACTTGGCTTTTAAATCAAACGTCTACTGCTTTTAAAACGGCTGGTTGTTGAAATCAGTTACTTTCATTTTGGTCTCAATCTGCTTTCAACCTGAGCCAGTGGTTTTCGACAAAGGTTAGCATTGTTGGCGAATGTAGACAAAAAATGTGAATAGAGAATTCCATAATGACCATGGACATGCCCAAAGTATTCTACGTTCTGATACAGCCCTACGTATATTGGGTGTTTGTAGCACAATGTAGCAGGATGTGTGCGTCGGATTTGCAATCTATGTAGCTGTACCTATATTAGCTACATTGTGATGACGCCTGAAAAAACTGAATTGTTTCGGAAAAGGATTCATATTTCTGACGAAGCCAAAACGGTTCTATGTGGCTGCTACTAATGTGTTTCACTTGAACAAAATATTCAAATCATTGGACAAGTCTATGAATGGACTAAACTTATGAGACAAGTTCTTATTTACCCGACCTTCATTGCCAAAACAGATAGAGTTCAACGTTTCACTTCTCGGATCAATACTCCATGGGCAGCCTTATTTCTAAAAAAATATTAGACAACAACATTACCTTTTGTCCGGTTCGTTCCGTTGGCTACAATCGTCGGTTTTCGAAGACTGTTGACAGTGAAGATATCCCGTAAGTGACACCAAGAGACGCTAATACGGAACTAACCGTTTGAGTTGGAGATCATGGGCCTTTTATGAGGTCTCAGGATCGGTCCTCACCCGCTTGGTTCAGTTGGACCAGGGCAGTCAGGCCCTGGTTTTCCTGCGTGACCGACCGTGGGCGGGCCAAAGGTTTTGTCCGTCTTTGCGACCGCCAACATCCGCTTTGGCTCAAACCAGCCTTCCGGGTTGAATTCGTTTCGTCCGTCCCCTCAACCTCATGATAGGACTCGAGTCAAGAAGAGCTCGGAAAGATGCATTGCGCGAGCGGACTTTGCGCCAAAGAAAGGCCACCTTCTTACCTCCACATACATCAAGCGCATGGACCAACAGGACTGATGATGAGGTGGCCTTCACTCAGGAATCATGGTAGGATAGGTATAGAATTTAGATGGACTAGGTAGGAATTTTTTCGAAGCTTGCGCCTTGGTGCTGGATAATGCATAAGATCCAATTAGAGTTCAAAAGTCTTGGTAGTGTGAGACTGGCGTTGAGCCCGGAAAGCAAACAAGTGTCAGTCAAACTCTCGGCTTTCAAGACATGATTAAGTCAAATTACTCGAAATGTTTTGCTACCACTCCCAGGTTGAGCACTTGGTAGGGGTACAATTTCGTCATAAACGCTTGTTATTTCTCATCTAATCTAACGACGGTTCGATCTCTACAGGATGTCTCACTTAGTAGTAATTTGGGTCTTGTAAAGCCAGATTGAGCTGAGTTTGATGTAAGTTTTGAATTACAAGGATGATATTTTTCGGACCACTTTCCAAGTTCTACTAACCGTCCATCTTTTTGCGTTAGAAATATGTGATGTACCCTATGTCATCACCTTTAACACGACATTCTTCCAGATTATTGCGTGGTAATTACTTGTCAAGGTGCTATTCAAAGTAAGACCTTAAAAGAGTTGACAACTCTTTGTCCCAAGAATCGTGAAGCGGCCTCATTTTAGTCAAAGATGTTCAGGAGCATCACTAATCTTCGAAGAAATAATGCAAATGATTTTTACTTTAGAATAGCTAATTCATCTTGTTGTTAGGTCTGTATCAACTTCTGTACTTTTCATGGGTAATGTAATAGTTGCACTTGTTTAGCGATCTGTAATCCCAGATCTTCCTTCGCCTTGGTCCGGTCTGCCTTTAAGGGGTTCGCCGTTTTTGCATGAATTACGTACTCCACTTACTAATGCTTCAAGGGTGGCCACCGAAAGGCTCGTCCACTTCCCTCAGCCTCTTGCCAATCTTCGGTAGGCCCTCTGTTTTGGTTCTGAGGTCAAGATAGCGCTTGTTTAAAATTTTCGAATACTATTTTGGCGACAAACGATGGGAGGGTTACCAATCGCCACTAAGCAATGGATGTTAGATCTACGTATAGGACTAGCCCTCTAGTTAAATCACTTGTTGTAATACGGTATGCCCCAATGTGCTCAACAGTTACACTTAATGAAATCTTAGGGGATCAATGTCAAACAAATCATTGAGCGGGGACAGACATTGTCACCCAAGGTAGACCTTGACTTCGTTCCTTTATTTTTCCTAAATTTCCCATAAAAAGTAACCAAAATCCTCGGTTTTAGATTATTTTATGGTCAAAATTCGTGAAAAGGTGTTTTGCCCCAAAATGACCGAAATAGTTCAAACCTTAATTTAACCTATAAAATTATCTTTCCGACCTCTAGTCATGAGCATTGGGTAATACACAAATCTTTTTTTTTAAATTAGGGTGCAATGTGGTACAGCAAAGTGCGGAATTCCAGACCCAAGTAAACCAGTGTCAGGATTGTCAGTAATTACATTGCGAATTCATTTTTGATTTCCATATACAAACGTACCTAAATCCAATAGTTATTTTTCAAAAAGGTGAGCATTGACAGCAAACATGGCCTCGATCTTGGGTGGTCTGAATGCCAAGCCTGTTTCGTTGCTGACGTCCTCGCACAGTTTGGGTTAATTCTCCTTCTTTAACTCGGCCTTGCTCAAAATGCAAAAAATAAGAGGTCTGAAGTTTTGTAATGAGGGATGACACAATGACGCAGATAGCAAATTGGTCAATTTCACCTTAGACCAATTTTGGATGCCTTTGAATTTGAGGCCCGGACAGGGTCCTGCCCTTACTAATTGGAAGCAACTCAAGATTTGACCAATATCTGCATCACTTCCAAGTACTCCTGGAGGCCAAATGGGAATAAGTAAGAGGGTAGGTTTACCTTCACCTGGGTTGCCAAGTCCGTCAGAATCTCGCCTGTTTGATTTTTTTGAACTTTGTCATTGTCACCACTTCTGGGCTTCCGCTAAAGCAAATCATCTTTTTGAGGTCTTTGAAAGCACGTGTTGGGGCACATGACCATGTTCATGATGTCCTTGATGAGTATTTAGGCGTCAAGCAAATTAGCTATCATTCATCCTCAGCCTTTGAGCATCCATCAGACAATATATTGGTACGTACATCTTTTCAAAAGATGCAGTTGCAAATAGATCATGCAAACATTTTTGCAGCCAATGGTGCTTCAGAGACGATGGAAAAACTGGGATGGATTTATGTTCAAGACAAGAAATCAAATTGCCATTCAAATAGTGAAATACATACATAGAAGGCCAAGAACATACGATCATTATTTTTTCACTGCCTGACTATTCAACCAAATAATACCATTAAAAAATTACAAGACGGCGCAAAGCTGCCATGCTAACAGCCAATAGCAATTGAAACTGAATTAGATCCTACATCAAAGATAGAACACGACATTTTTGACCATTGATTCGTTCTAAATGGCTAACTGATGTTGGAAATATGATAGAAAATCAGTTTTTCATTTGTGTGTTTCCGACACAAATTTGCTTCCCTACATTAAGGGTCACCTTAAATCGAATTTGACCGGCATACTGCATGAAGGAAAACGAGAAAGGTTGCTTGTTAGTTGTATTACCATACTCACTATTTGCCGCCATATTGTTCAGTACATCAGTTCAGTCAGAGAGACCTTTAGCTGTTACAGGTATCCTGGATTAAGTACGTCTGGCGAGTCTCTTTATGCTATGCTCAGACCTGAACCCCTGGAATAGGGACGGGATGCGATGGTATAGAACTAACATTTTGGAAGCAATTGCGATTTTCCTTCAAGTAAGGCGGACCCCAGGTCGCTAACCTTCCGTGCTTCTATTTTCAGTCGGATCGAACAACTGGATCAGAAGTTTTGCCCTCTCAAAGCGTACGTAGTAGAAAACAAGGCACATTATACAATAAAGGGAGTGGCCCTCTTCTAGTCATCAATTATAGGGGCCCTTACTTCCAACGTCAGACAGTGCTAACGAAATGGGGAAGAGGCGCGGTAGATTGCTAAATAAGCTACTCATGACATGCTATGAACGTCATTTTTTCCGGACATTATGTGACCTGAGGCGAGTTTTTTTAAACGTTCGAATCCCCGAGTTAAAGCTTGAACCTTACCCAGAATAAGCTTTTGCTCACCACTGTGGCGAGTGTAGTTTCAAACCGGTTAACATCCAAGCCCCTAACTCCGAGGTATGAGCTTTAAGGAACTGGCCCTGGGTCACTGATTAAATGTAATATTTTGATGTAATAAGCCAAAAAAAAACAACTCAATAAAGAAGAATCGGCCCTGTATTTGGTAGAGGCTGACTTACAAAGCGCCCTCTGAAGGGCAGAACACAAACCATATTCCATCTACATCTTAGTGCACCCTCTTTCTTTTTCCTTTGTTCCATAACATAAAATAGAGCTTGCGAGGGACTGGCTTGGCAAATGCGGAAGCAGGGCTTGCTTGGCAGTAAACCTTTAAGACATTTCAAATGATGATTCTTGCAAAGAACAACCAATAAATACACTCTTGTAACATAAAAGCTTATTCATAATTCCAATTGGAAGATATTGGTATCTTCAATTTTTCAACAGAAGGCCCCATTTCAATGATTTTCAAGGACTAAGATAGAGCTTCCTCTTTTGAAGCCAGGCTTTAGAGGACGCCCTTTATGCTATCAACCTCCGCTAGTGGGATCCTTATTTTTATTGTGGTTAAATCTCGGGGGTCCATTAAGAGGAGACAAGCGCGTTCCTTTTGAGTAGCGTTATGTGGTGAGCTTACAGAGGGCATAATTTTTGACTGAGTCATCTGATTGAGCTGTATCTCGACCAAGGAATCCCTGTCCATATTCCAGGGGCTCAGTTGTCGAGCATAGGCTAGTTGTTTCTTGCTTTCAAAAAGTGTCGCTGCAAAACTACAGTAGTAAATCGATTTCGCTCCTTCAATTGGAAAGTCAGAGCATAGATTAATTCATTGCGTAGCTTCACTCCAAAGCACTCTTTCGCTAATTCCTAATTACTCTAATATTAGTAATATATCACTCACAATTTGTATGAATTTATACAATCCATTAGCCTCTCCATACGACATTCTTCATTCCAAGTCCTTTTTGATTAATCAGGATGATATTGCCTGAGCCGCCAAATGCCTTTAGCGGTGAATTGAAATACCTTTGAAGAAAATCTCCCAAAGGTTAAGAGCCAAAGACATCAATGGTTTTAGTGCAAAACGATTGAAATCCAATAGGTCAGAGAGAGATGATAACTTCAAAGTGACCACAACGGAGGGGAGTGAAAGGAAATCTTTGTCCAATGATGCTGTGGATCAGTCTCACTTGGTCCTGATTTTTTATATGATGTCAACCTGAGAGAAATGCTGACAATTCACGCAGTGGTCTTTCTAGCTCCACAAAAAAAAATAATCAAATTTCTATTCATTTGCAACTTTTTTTACATGATTCTGGCATATAATTCATCGTAAATACTAAATGAACAATTTCAGAAATTTTTGAGCACAAGCAAATGGATTGTCCCTGCATATTTTTTTCGTCCCAAAATTCTAATGAAGAGGGGAATTATAATGCGTTTGTGTTGTCTTTGGCTTATTTTATCAAACTCTTATCCATAATTACTGAGCCGGGTCACATAATGTCCGGAAAATATATCGCTTTCATGTCATGTTACGCGTAGTTTATTAAGCAAATCTACCGTGCCTCTTCCCGCTTTGTTTGGGCAGTCTGGTGTTACAAAAAGGGCCCTTATTGGGTTTGAAATATTGAATAATTGCTACTGAAATTAATTCCATTCAACTTTTCTGCAATATCTCTTTGATCGATCTGAACCCGAGGAAGTATCTCTTGGGCAAAAAAAGATTAGAAGGTGACGGTGCCATCTTTTAAGTTTGCATTGGTTCAGGAAATCATTGGATGAGTCACGAACTTCTAGAAATAGAAAGATCTCTAGAAGTCCTTGGATGAGTTAACAAATTCAAGCATGTGTGGAAGTCACGTTCTCTTTTCAACCAATCACATGGGTACATCGCTAGGATTTGGAGAATAAAACAAGAGCCCAAATGGGCTTTATTATCCCTCGTCTAAATCTCCACTATCTCCTTTTGCACTGTTTTGGCACATTTTTTTAAAAATGAATTGCATTTTGCTTCGAAGATAAAATTGGCCACATTTGAGCCCAAAACTATGATTAGGGAATTCAGGATATGTACCAAAGTTATCGAGTAAATACAATTTTTCGGCCTGCTCTTGGTGAGCAACATAATCTTTTCACAATATAAGTTTGAAATGAACCACTTTACAAAAAAATTAGATATAAAAGGGCTTGCCTTTATTTCGAGAGATCTACGTTGCTCACTTTAGTACGTCAGTTCAAAAATTGGCTGAGTTTTTCTATGACCAGGAGCATGCCGATTTTCTAGAAATATGGGGTTACTGCCTCTCAATCCTCTCAATGTCCCAAATTGGGACATTGGAGCAGGAATTGAAGATGACGTCAATATCAAACTTTGGAAGGTCATCACAAGGGTTCGGATTTTTTTTTTAAATTTTAAATCTTTGGGAGGTTTTTTATAAGCAACAATATCTTTTCTTGGAACTTCTAATTTTGATGAAAAATTCCATGTGTGTGTGTGTGTGTGAGTGGGGTGGTCTTGGAGAATTGAAGGTTACCTACCATCCAGTAGTTATTTCAGAAATGCAACTTGAGATAAGTTTCGACACTCTTTCCGCGAATGGACTTGTAGGTGGAGATGACTTGACTGAGACCTAACGACTACAGGGATCTAATGAAAGCGAAAAATATTTCTATTCCATAAATAAAGCAACTCAGTTCATTTATCACAAAATTAGCTGATCTAACTTGTTGTTAGAAGAAACACATTTTCTCTGATCTATGAAGGGTGTCCAAATGGTTTGTCGGTCGTTAGAACTANAAACAAAGAAATTTTACATTTTAGCCTAGGTCTCCTCACCCTGAGAGATGAAATAAAGCACCCAGAGAAACCAAATTTGATCTAGAAGACTGCATGGTTCAGCGTATTAATTTGGGGGTCCAAGTTAGGAGACAACTTCGAATTTCAAAGACTATAAGATAATGAAAGATATTGAAACCTTTGGTAATTGTTCAAACTTTTCCAAAATTAGTTTCATGTTGTTTTTTATATTTCTTTTTTGCTTTTCAACAAGCTTATACCTTTGATTTTTAAGAATGTTTTTAAAATGATTATTTGGCCCTCAAAAAGATTCTTTTTTTCCCAGCCCTAGTCATCACTCATCACTCGTACTGAGGTTCAATAGTTCTTTGTTACGGTATTGAATTTGAGTTCCAGTTCATTTATGAGTGGTATAATTGTATGAATCGTCCAAGTAGCATTGCATTCTAATAAACTGTCACAGGTCTACTCATTAACATGCTTAAAAAAGAACATTTTACCTCAAAAAGTTGTTTTTGGACTTATTTTTCCTACTTTTTTTTCTATTTCTACGAAAGACTCTTTGAAAAGTTATAAAAGTTTTTTTGTCCAATATCGCACTTTGTATGGTGTTTTTTTAGCGCCTCTTCTGTTTCAACAGTACGCCAGTGACCTCCCCAAACTGGTGCTTACATCATCAGATAGCTGCTAGTAAAAGGCAAGAAGTCGGTCATACATCGTGGGGCACAAAATGAATGAGCCAGCCAGCCCTCTTGTAAAGAGAACTAGCTCAATCATTCCGTGCTTTTTTATGCTCTTCACTTTGAGAGAGCATGACTCATTCGTTTTATTGAACTGAAATTTTAACTTCCTAACTGTAGCGACTTAAGGCCAGTACCATTTGAAGAAGAAGAATGCCATGTTTTGAATCGGAATTGTTAATTTTCAACCCCAACGTCTGTATTCTATATTCTGTAGTGGGTCATAGACTTGGCTAGGTAGGTAACCGAATGATTGAAACAGAAGCCGTTTTAGTTAAGGCCAATTCAACACCATATTTATTTCTTTTCCAGACTGCAAATAATCGTCACATCAAATGGTAAAGTGTTCGAGAAAAACGTTTCTCTAAATTTGGAATTTTGAATGTGTTTTGGGGGAGAAATTTGGGAAGGGAAGGTGATCGAATGGGGGATTTGGGAAATAAATGCTCTGCACAACGCATGGTATCTGATTGTTTCCTTGAATATATATATATATGTGAACCAAATCAATTTCGTATCGAAAGGAGGCGGGGAGGAAATTCTCTACAACATCGATTGAGTTAAATACCATTTCCTGTAAACATAAATATAAATCTGTTTTCGTCTGTCATATACTTCAGCTTAAAATCTGTTGGTTTCTCGTCTCACTTCTTTCTCTTAAGTACGATATGTCCATTTATTTTCCAGTAACTATTACTTTTCCCTAATGCTCAAGGTAAGTCATAGAGGAGGGGAAGGGGAGGGGGACAAAGGAGACGGACATCAAGCCATGGTTGAAAGAAAATACACATCTGCGTGGATATCGTCATTTGTGTCTGAATCATTCCTGAAAATAGTGGCTCTTGTTTCATTTGAAGGGTAGAGGATCGATCGACTCTGATTTCGGATGCCATGTTTCACTTTCAGGGGAGATGTCCTGACAATAATTGTGGGTAATTCCTGTGGCTGTGGGTGCGTTTAAAACTATTAGGGCCATGGATGGGTTTGACAGTTTGACAGTTGAATGATGAAGATGAGAAGAAGGAAGTCGGTTTTCACCTTGGGCCTATTTCGAGGCCTTGGGTGTGGAGTCGTCATCTTGGAACAACGGGTTGTGAACCTCCATTTCTCCGGCCTAGAAAAAGCAATCGGAGAATATCGAGGGTGTTAGCCTTGCATCAGGATAATGGATCGACAAGAGGCCAAGAAGAATCACGTGAAAAAGTGCATCCTGGCCTGATCAATGATTCTGGTCCCTACCATTCGCATCTTAAGAGTGACGCCTGATATACTGAGAGTTTGTAGATAAATTCCACGCACAAGGCGGTTGCTTGCTTGGTTGCTTGGTGAGGAAAAGAGCCGCGAAGTGCATTCGGATTGGTGCTCTCGTCCATTATTTTCTAAATGGCCCTCATCACTTATCAGGCTTGCGTTTGCTAAGATAAACGTGCTCAAAACGCCGGTTGAAATTTTAAAATTTCCAAGGTGAGGAGGCTTTGCCTTATTTTGTGGCAAACTCGGAACGGATTCGCTTTTTATAAGTCAGGTCAGGTTTTGGATTGAAAGAATTTGATCAAGGACCTCTCGACACCAACCAGGAATATGAGATCTAAATTAATGAAAATAATGGTTGGGATAACTGCGACTATTCAATCAAGAGTGTGGGTTCAAATCTACCTATTGAAGGATTTTGAAAAAAATATTAAAAACGTCTACATTTAATTGCACTTGTGCTAAATATGTTATCCATGGAATACCCCAAGGGCACTTTGCATCGTGTAAACTGGGTTTTAGGCCATGAAGAGGAATTGTACAAAACAAAACATCTGCTTAATTTACACCATGGCTCTCAGTTCGAATTTTTTCCCTAAGCCTTTCCTAAGCAGACCTTGAACGCTTGGAAGATAGTAAAAGGTGTAATTTTTTCGAAAAGCTTATCTCACTTCATGTTTTTTTTGCTTTTCCACGCATGTCAGAAGCACAAAAATATCATGATCGAGCTGAAAAATACCTCGGATCCTCCTTCATTGTTGTTTTGACCTCCTTATTAACGCGATAAACGTAGTAAAAATACCAGACCAAAGGAAAATAAATAAAGCGAAAATGATCTTCAATTTAGGTATCTAAAAATAGCTTTATAAGGGTAGAAGCCTTGCCTCATTTTTTTGTGAATGTACATAAACCCACAAGGTCCATAAGTGAACCAAGATCATCCGTTTATGCCACTCAACGACATGCGGTTTGATCCAATATAAAGGGAATTTGAACTAGTCTGATTGTCTTTTGTGTCTTTACTTACGGGAGCCAGTCCAGGGCATTCATAAACGGTGTAATCCCCCTCTTCTCCTTCATCTGATTCGCAATCAGAGGCGTTGCCATTCCTCTTCTCCGAGGCCAATCCATTAGCGCTGACAAAAAAACAACAACATATAATCAACTCTTTTCCCAACTAAGACCGGCGTGTCGTGAAGATTTTAATCACCTGTCGAAGGCGATCATCTGTTGCTTCTGGTGTTGGTAGTGGTACATTTGGGCGTTTTGGGCCAGTTTCCTGTCCGTTCCTGAAGTTGGCGAGGTCTCCTTTCCTCCGGGACCAGTGACTCCATAAGCGGGATATTCCACGTCCTCGCTGGCCTTGGAATTGCGTCGAACCCTGCGGCGAAGGATAATGTGCCAGAAATGTTGAACACAAGCAAACAAACAGTGACACATCATCATCAGGCTTTTAACAGAATTCCATAGGAATCGAACCGACAAGTGTTCCTTTTCGGGCATTGAGGCATTGGAAAAATTTAAGAGCAGACTCAAGTGTCTGAATCAGATACAACTTGATTCGATGGGGTCGTTTGATGGCCATTTCGGACATGAAATCACTGATGAACTTACCTATGGTAACAAAACCCGGCCCCAACAATGGCGAACACGGCTAATGCAGATGACACTCCAACGATGGCTAAATGGAATAATTGTCATAGGTCATCCTCAATGGTCTTTGAAATAGGCTTTGCAACACGGAACACTACTCACTTGTGAAGTAAAGATCGTCCATTTGGTCTTGATCCATTTCTTGTCTGGAGACACTGCTCCGGGAAAACGCTTGTTGAGAAGCCTTCTTGGCGCTTTGGCGACCACGATCGTCATCCTCGACCAAAGTCAGGATATCGTCAACAACCTCATCGGTTGGCGATGAAATTCTTTGCTTTGGAGCTGGGGGGGAAACAAAGGCCAAGCAAGAAATAAGTCAAGGTTGAGCTTTGTACTTATGGATGCTATGCGGGTGGAGGGTCCTTCAATGGGCGAACTAACGGAATCAAGAATGAGGACGTGTCTCGCACGTTCACGTTGAATAATCGACCTGATTGGAAGGGCAACAATAGGCCTAATGAAAGCTGCTAGGCCTAACGCTATCCCAGCCAGGCTCGAGTCCACATGTGTTTAGGTTTGTTAAAATTTCCAAATTTCTTGAATAGCAGCTGAATGGTATTTTGTGTCCTTTTCGATTGAAGTTCATCATGGGATGATTTATCTATTATTTCTTCCAATGAGCTCACGTTAAACCTTCAGCAATTAGCTTCTTAAAATTGAGCGACTAGTTCACAGGTTAAGGAAGGTGAAAAGGAGAAAAGCTCACACATGTTAAGAACGATCTATACCGGGCTTTTCACCAAGTTGTAAATGCCAATAACCCCAAACACAACTTGCACTGCCATTCTTGAACTCTTTTTAGAGCTGAGTTCGAGATTCACATCACTTGCATATTGCTCGAAAAAGCCAATAAGTAAATTTTATGGAGATATGTAATTCCAAACTCACCGAGAATATCATCGGCCACACCTTCAACTTGACGGAAGCTGGGATCGTAAAACGACTGATACGACGGATTTACACCAAATTTCCGTTGGACTTCACTGAGTTGAGGGAAGACGGGCTCTAGAGCATTGACACGGGCTTTGGGGAGCCCCTCCACATCGTTACCGTAGTCTTTGTCCAGCTGCCCTTGATTCTCCAAGTAGAACTTGAGCTCTGCATCCGAGAGTAAGGGAAGGTCCGCCGAGTCGATCCAATTATTCAAGATTTCCGCGTTGTTGTAGTAGAGATCTGAGACAAGAAGCAACACCCAAGTACGAAGTAAGTTCGGAATAGATGGCATTATTTCATGGTAAAACGATTGGAATCCACATGCTGGGCGGGTTGTGGCCTCTTATTGAGCCAACGACTCTGCCATAAGGACTGATTTTTTTGACACGCGTAACTAGTGAAGGTCTTGATCCAAGATATTTGTGCGTGTGTCAATAAGGCTTAAGACGCTATTTTTGGATGGACGGTGTACACATTCACTACTTCACAAAGCCGTCTATTTCAGCAAGCTATCTCAGATGTCATTTTTGTTGTGTGGAAAGAGACAAAATGTGTAACATATGTTAGCGCAGCTGAAAATTCCACGGCCCCTTCCTTCGTTGCTTTTGATTCATACTCTACATAAGGAGAACGTTGAAGGGCGGAAAGAAAGAAGGAACGAGCAGAGGGCTATCAAGGAAGGAGGCACGGAGGGATCCAAATTCAGTGAAATCTGCTTTGTTTTTGTTATCAGTCACTCACCATTATATGCAGAAGTCTGTAGGGCAGATATTGATAAACACCCCAAAATGGCCAAAATCATATTCAGAGCGTTTCAGGCTGCACAATCAGGAATTTTGGGCCACCCAATGTTCCTGTCTAGAGATAGAAAACGGCCATTTTCCTCTTCTCGCTCTGAGACCACTGGCACTGGCAGAGTGAGCTGCTCGCTAACCCTCGTCCAGTGGAACCAAGGTCCTGCCTTGGTGGGCTGTGTCCTCGTCCACTGATCCTCGCCAGCCTCACTCATTTCCTCACCAAAGCTACCGGTGGTGTGCCTGTTCACGTATATGTACTAAGACTAGCAGAAGCAGCTGGAACGGTAGTATAATGCTAGAAATAGATGCATGGAGGGAGACGTGGTTGGCTAGCCTTGGTTGTACCGACCAAGGCTGGTGGTGGCTTCATCGGCGCCTTCATTCACAATTCGGTTCCAGGACACGCACTTGGCCTTTCTCTTGTTCGCGTGACGTCATCAGGATGAAGAGGAGTTCACTAATGTTGAGTAAGTTAAGACCAAATATATGGAACTGTTGTTTAAGATGTTCATCTTTTGGGGCTCACGTGGTACCATAATGAAACATTGCCAGGTAAGGAATTTATTCAAGGATTGAAGCTAACCAAGGCATCAAAGAGTGAGTGGATGGTTTTGAAGCCTTCCAAAGCAACTTAGCGTGCCACGAGAGAATGAGGCAGCTAGAGGAGTGAGGAGAGGAAGGCCGAGAGCAAGTAGCCTTTGAAGGCTAGAAGGAGACTGGGATCTAGCAGCAACAACATATGGTGGGTAAATTGGTGTCGTAGTACGGCAACTTTTCACCCACGCATTTTCTCGAAAACGTCTTGGAGAGGAAGCAACAAACCACTTGCCTGCTATGTCTGAATGTCGAACAGGGATCCATCCACTTCACGGAGAGTCACTCAGCTTATCGCTAGTCATCAAGTTTATGTCAGCCAATTTCGGAAGAGCAATGGGATCAACAGCCTGTTGCTAATCTAAGCCGTCATGCCTGAAGTGCGAATAAACAAAGCTACCATGCGGCATTTACCCAATTTGTCAGCATAAATTGCGAGCGATTATTACTCCAAGCCTCGACAAAAAAAAATTGTATGGCAGATTAAGGTCTTCCTTCTTGACGTAACTTACTTGGGAAAGATCTTTTTGAATCGTTCAATATAGCAACTTTCATATAGTGGTGCGTACCATCGAAACATTGTTTCTCAGAACAATTATAATACTTCGAGAATATTTTTATTCCTTGCTTGGCAAACCCTCTCATTTCTTCTGCGAAACTCCAACTTCATTCAATTTCCTATGCTCGAATGGTTTTTTTGCATGGTTTACCAATTGAAACCAACATCATGAATCATAGTGTTCTGCTCAATTCAGAGATTTGGAAGCCAACCTTTTCCTCCTTCGTCGAGGTTTTAGACGATGCTATTTATTTCCTTCTCTTGGTGACTCGGTAGAAGGAAAACCTGTTATATTCGAGGTGCGATTCTAGCCAAAAGTCAACGAACCCGTCAGTCACCCTTTGAAGAATGCTTATCGTTTCTTTTCGGTATTTAGTCTTGTCTCAATTCAGTTAGATCATCAAGTAGCCTCTGAGACCAATTTCTGAATATGAGGGAGTGAATCTTAGACCGAGAAAAAGTCGTACTTTACTACATCAGTCAGATCTCTTCTCGATCTAACATTCATCCTTGGCTTTAAAAAACTGGGCTATGGACAACGAAAGGGAGAGATAAGTTTTTGTGCCCACAATTAAGAAGCAAATTTACGTTGATGAATTGGCGGTAGATTTTTTTAGTTTGTTATGCATGCAAGAACTTATTTGTAAAAGTATGCAACATGTCATAATACAACATATCAGATGTAATCAGTACGTACATCTTTCCCTCTTGGCTGGTTGAGCATAGCTTCGCACAACCAAATTAGTTAATGGTTTGGATATGATTCGCAAGTGTTGGTTTAAGTTAACCCGATCGGACCAGTAATTTGAAATGGTTGGTGGTTTGATTTCGGGGTATATCAGATGCAACACCTTAAAAGTGTGCACTCGGAGATCGGCTTGTTAGGTTACCTGTAAAGTCAGAGAAAGATGCCGAACATTCTTGAACGATAGATTAGTTGGCATTACTTCGACAAAGTTGCTTCTCCCGATCGCACCTGGTATGTTGGATTGGTTGGTGTTCGAGTGATATACAGTGTGCCTGAATGGTTTCATGGTGTGGATTCTCACACTGTGACATTGCGAATTGCCAGCACTCTTTTACGATCGCTGTTTTGCAATTTCATTGTTCGAATAACCAAGCCGTAAACTCAATTCAACTAAACTTGATTTCCTTCGTTATTTTCTTTCATCATGACTCACTCATTTTAATGTCGATCATCGTATAACTTGTCGGCTTTGAAACAAACAATTCTAGTTGGAGTGCAACATCTGCTTCTAAATAGTGTTAGATGATTAAAAAAGAAATAGCAAACCATGTGTATATTTCCGATTGGACGAGACACGGGAAAATGCACTATGATTACAGAGTTGTTGAAAGAGCCAGCCAATCCATAAGTAAATCAAACAACCTTTTTGAGATATCCTTTTGTCTTCGAGCATAGCCTGTTGCTTTTTGAATATCTTACAGCCACAGATATAAACGCTTTTGGCTTTTGAAGCTCTCGATAGCTTGAGCTGTGAAATGATATGAATTTGGTGGTTTGGGTTAGTCAAGTCGATTTAGCTCTATGGAATCGATAGCGAACTTTGATAGTTGTGTGTTTCTGTCTTGGGCGATTCAAAATAGTTAAAGTCCCTGTAGCGGTTAGAAAAGCCCGTGAAAACCCAAACCGAAAACAAGTCGATGAATAAGATTGCACACATGTTTTGAATGCTATTGTCTTCACTTTTTCGAAAAAGTTTCCCCTTTTCCATTGTAGCAAAAAGTTGAAAAACATTTTGACTTTTTTTTTTCATGTTTGTCCATATTTGTGTTCGACTTCTTAATCTACAAATTATTTCATTTGTTATATTGCACAGAAGTCTGATTATCAAACTCGTTTCAATTTTCAAGAATACGTCTTTTAAGCTCTTTAAATCGATTGATGCAAAACATATGCGAAGAAGTTGTTTTGCACAAACTGCCCAACATATTAAACAGAACTGAAATGTGATACCTCTCTTCCGAAATGCTTCAGACGTATTGATCCAAAATAATTGATGCAGCACAATAGTACCAGCCCTTTGGCAGCAGGATTGTTTCTAGAAAACTTGTGACAAAGAATTTCCGGTGTTTGAATCTTTCTCTTTTGCTTTAAGCAGGTGTCAAAGAGTTAGTAACTTGGAGTAGTTCTGGTGCGATTGTATGCTTGTGCTTGCACCTCTGTTCTACATGGTCACCCCTATATAAACCCGATCTAGTCAACCAACTAATCAGTCGTCTCATCAAGCTCCCAACGAGAACAGACAGGGCGCAGTTGGTTTGGCCGGCTGCTGCCCTATGTCCACTCGTGTTGCTCTCGCCATTGGGATTGAGCGTGGAGAAAAGGGCAGTACAGCTGCCATGAGCC
This sequence comes from Tigriopus californicus, assembly GCF_007210705.1. Classification (NCBI taxonomy): domain Eukaryota; kingdom Metazoa; phylum Arthropoda; class Copepoda; order Harpacticoida; family Harpacticidae; genus Tigriopus; species Tigriopus californicus. The sequence goes on along the minus strand of NC_081449.1, from coordinate 13,338,025 downwards.
CGCTTCATCCTTGAACTCCGTGTGGAGGCCAGAGCCTCCCGTTGCTGGATGGCCAGATGCCCAGAGCCCAATGTGGCGCCGATTTCCCGCCGGAGAGTGGATGGTGACGCGATTTCTGATGGGGCGATCTCACACCCCAATTGGTTGGCGCGTGACCGCGATGGTTGGCGCGTGACCCCGATGGTTGGTGCGTGTCCCTGATGGTTGGCGTGCGACCCTGTAGCGGCTGGCAAGCCGAACCTAGCTCCTGAGGATGCCTCCATGCTAGTTGATGGTAATCTGGTATTGTTAATGTGGCAGTTAAGATAAATACATGAAGAAGGACACTCATACGCTTTTAACAGTTTCATTGGTGACCCCAACATGACCTGGTTTTACTCAAACAGTTGTTCAAATCCGGCATGACTTCCAAACCTTCCAAGGAAGATGGGATGGTGTGGGCGCTTTATTGGTGGCAGTTACTTCCATCCATCTGCCTGTTTTTTGGCCAGAAGGCCCAGTCATTTGGTTTGCCCAAGCTGAGTCCCTCTTTACCCTAAAGGGGATCTCACTCAATCAGACAATATCATCATGTCATTACCTCAGTGGACTATGCTACGGCTAAGCAGGTCAAAGACCTCATCATCCTGCCTCAAGGGAACTAGATTCACGGTTTTGAAGGAACGTCTGCTCGCTTCCTTCACCCTGTCATCATATCAGAGGGCTCAAAAGCTTCTTTGTGTGGCTCCTCTAGGAGATCAGTCACCCACTACCGTGATGGACAAGATGCAGGGCTTGTTGGTTAACAGGAACCTTGTTTCCTCTTCAAAACTGTATTTGTGGATCAATTGTCTGAGGTTGTTCGACCCCACTTGGTTCCTCTCCTGGATGTATTGTCCCCGCGTGAGTTGGCACTGGCGCCAGATAAATTAGTTTCCGCCATCCAGCCTACCGTCAATATGGTGGAGAGTATCAACGCTATGTCGGCCCACATTTCATCCAAGGCCAAGACCATCTGCAAATACCACAAGCATTGGGGGGCAAAGGCCCATTGATGTGAAGGGCCGTGCAACTTTGGCAACACTGTCCCAGCATCCTCTGCCAAATGGGGCCAAACCGCCAAACTTCGTCCAATCCAGGGAAATGAGGAACTCGGCCATCAATAACCAATGTTGATGGTCGCTTGTTGTTTGTCGGTAACAAAATAAGCAATCAATCTTATAAGGTCGATTCAGTGCTCAAGTTAGCATCGCACCCGTCTCTAGTGCCGTTTGCAATTCAACTTGGGGAACTCCGTCATTTTCCGCAGCCTATGGCTCTTCTATCCAATGTTTTGGTCGGGTCACGCAAGACTTATTATTAGGAGAACATTATTATTCATGGACGTTTTTCTTGGCGGACCTTAACCAAGCCATTCTGGGGGCCTCAACCAAGCCATTCTGGGGGCAGATTTTCTTTTGGCTAACAATCTCATAGTGGATCTGGCGCGTCGACGCTTGTTTGGCCCCCTCTTAACATGCCATCCCATTCTAGGCTGGCCCGTCGCCCCGTCAATGACATTGGTACGACATGGCACGGAGGATCCCTTTGTTTCATTACTGGCTGAATTCCTAGCCCTTTTGACCCTCGCATTTCATAACGTCCAACCCAAACACGGCGTATTCCATCATTTGCCCAACATGGGTCATCCAGTATTTTTAAGAGCCCGACGTATAAGCGACCCGAAAATGGCGGCAGCCAAAGCAGACTTTCAACGCCTGGGTATCTGCCGCCGCTCTGGAAGCAATTTTGCATCGGCCCTCCACGTCACGCCCAAGGCCGATGGTACGACTATTCATAAGACCGCCATTATTACCCCTATCAGTCTGTTCGAATTTATTAAGATACCTTTCGGACTACGAAATGCGGCCCAACATTTCAACGCATGATGAACTTTATCTTGGGCAATGTTCCTTGTGTTTACTTCTATTTGGACGATATTTTGATAGCCAGCCAAACTCAGGGTGACCATTTGGCCCATCTATGAATCCTCTTCCAACGACTCTCAGACAATGGACTAGTCATTAATGCGAAAAAATGCGAGTGGGGCGTTTCGGAACTGACCTTCTTAGGGCATAAAATTTCCGCCAAGGGTATTTCGCCTTTGCCCAATCGAATTCAAGCCATTTGGGATTTCCCCGTCCCATCCACTCAACCAGGCCTGCGCGAGTTTTTGGGCATGATTGCGTTCTATCACAGGTTCATCCCAGGCCTGGCGGGAATTCTGGCACTCCTGCACGAATCCCTCAAGATCAAGCCCCAAGATTTTGTCATGAACCCTGAACTTATTGGTAACTTCGCCTTGGCCAAAAAGAAATTGGCCGAAGCTACCTTGTTGACGTTCACGTGTGGCTCGGCTCCACTGGCATTGATGTCCGACGCTTCCAGTGTGGCCGTGGGAGCCGTGCTCGAACAATTCACCGACGGTCTCGGGCGTCCCTTGGCATTTTTTCTCTCGGAAACTTCGAGCGCCGGAGATCAAGTATAGTCCCTTTGACCATGAGCTGTTGGCTTTGTATTTGGCTGTGCGTCATTTTCGACATTCTGTGAGACGGCAGCCATTATCGCTCTTCACCGATCATAAACCCTTGATTTTCGTATTTACCAAAACCAGTGACGCCGTTTCGGCCTGCCTCCAACGTCAAATTTCCTTTCTTTTGGAATTTACCACGGATATTCGACATGCATCTGGGAAGCAGAACGTGGTAGCCAATGCTCTCTCTCGGATTGCCTTGGATATGGAGTCGGTTTCTCCCGAGTTGTTGGCGGAAGCCCAGAGACAGGACGCAGAACTGGCCGCCGTGCATATTCCATGACGTCCCTGAAGCTCGTTGACATGGAGAGATGTCACCCAGCGGCGTCACTCTGTTGTGCGACGTGTAGCAAGGTCATCCACGACCTTGAGTCCCGCCCAATTTGCGGCAAATGGAAGCATGTAACGCGCGCTTTGGATTTCAAATCGCTTTGAATAACACCAATTGGTCACCTGAATGGTTAAAATTTGGGAACAATTGAATCAAAGGAAGACTTTTTGGCGTACTGGGAAGATGGCATTCGACAACAACAGAGTGGTAGATGCGGACAAGGGGGTCATTATCCCAATACCTAAGATGGGAAGGACTCAATTGATGATTATTTGGAGTATTTTGAGAGACTGGTGTACGCAAACGATTGGTCAGATGAGAGGGCAGCCAAGATATTTCACGGAATGCTTTTGGTGGGTTCCAAAGACTTGAAAATGGATTGCCTGACTCATCAAGGGCGAGTTTCTTCCGGATAAGAGACGCCCTTATGCCCAAGGAAGAGGCCTATCAAGAAGCCTTGGTTCAGAGTTTCTTTTGGCAGATGACAATATAGAATGATGAGGGGTACAAGCGTTCTTGGGACAGTGCAGGGCTACTGTCACCAAGTGCTACCCAAAATTCGCCGAGGCTAATAACAATCAGTTGATCAGGGATTGTTTCGTCCATGGTCTTCACAGCAGCTTGAACGAGACTGTGCTCATTGGAAAGCATTCCAAGTGGGAGGAAGCCGTAACAATCGCAAAGTTGCCCAAAACAGCAGCCACATTGGGACATCGTGAAAAGAAGAAGACAGAAAAGCAAAGAATGGTCGAGAGCAAGTCAATCAAGAGAGAAGAAAATAAGCAGGGGTGTTTTAAATGTGGCAACACCTCTCATTTTACCAAAGACTGTAGACGCCCAAGAAAAGGGGGAGGTGAGTTCCATTGGTGCCACGGATGTCTTTCCCAGACCTGTGGCCAATTGTTGGATAGAAGGATGCCATTGCGTAGCCTTGTTTGATTCAGGGGCCTGCGCAAGTTCCGTGCCAATAAGCCTTTTATCTCCTTCATCAAGTACTACAAGTGAACCTTGGTTCTCATTGGTAACTGGAGGAAAGCTCCGAGTTCATGCAATACGTATGACCCCTTTCTAAAACAAACAACTGGTCCATTGAACACAACTTCTATGTGGCTGATGTGGCCACGGTCATCCTTGGATCCAACATCATGGGACCTAATGAAGTAGTCATTAATACAAGAGTCTGGACAGTCCATTGGGAGACGGCTGGAAAACACAAATCGCAACGTTTCCTTTCTTGAAGCTGATGAGACAGAGGTTGTGTGCAAGGACGTTGAGAATCAGGACATTGATCTGATTGACGAGATATTAGAAAAACAACAGCTTCCCCAAGATGTTGAGGAAATCAAAAAGGTGTTTCCCCAAATATTCACGGGTTTGGGACATTGCATAACTGTGACTCAGTCTATCAATACAGGTAATGAGGCTCCTTGTGTGACCCCAAACTATCAGGTAGCTGTTCACTTGATGGACAAGACGCGTGAAAAGATCCAGACTTTCAAGAAGGAAGGAATTCTGCAAAAACATAGGAGTGGGTGGCGATCTCTTGTGATACTCATTCCCAAAAAGGATGGGGAGGTTTGGATGGCCATTGATTATAGAAAGGTCAACGCAAAGACAGTGAAAGACGCAATCCCATGCCTAGAGTTGATGAAACCCTCAACATGATGACAGACAGCAAATTATTCTCATTAGTTGATTGCAACCAAGGATTCTATCTTCTAGGGATGAAGGAAGAAGATATTCACAAGACCGCGTTTTCGTCTTCTTGAATGGACCAGCCACAAGACCGCGTTTTCGTTTGATGGCGAACTTCTTGAATGGACCAGCATGCCCTTCGGATTGGCTACAGCCCCAGCTATGGTTTGCAGAGCCATGAAAAAGCTATTTGCTGGAGAATCCAACATAGCCATCTACTTTTATGATATTTGCATGCATTCCAGATCTGTTGAAGAGCACAGCCAGAATTTGAGGCAATGTTTTAGTGTAATAAGCAAGTCCGGCTTGACTCAGAACTCTTCCAACTCAAAGTTTTTTCGAAAAAAATTGCAGTTTTGGGGATTTGAGTGGGAAACAACAAGGTTTGACCGTCTCCTGAAAAGGTCAAGGCAATTCTGTAGTTGCCAGCACCCCAAGATATAAAGTGCGACTCAAACGTTCTTAAATGACAGTGTGCTATAGATCACTCATTCCGGGGTATCAAGCCTTGTACAAGAACTTGAAGCTGGTAACAAACTTCACTTGGAGCAAGGGACAAAGTGTGACTTTTGAAGCCATTAAGAAACACTCAGACATGGATGCATGTAGGAGGTTACTAGATCTGGGGAAGGATTTATTGTGAGAACAGATGCCAGTATAGTGGGTGTTGGCTCAGTTTTGATCCAAGAACGGGATGGAAGGGAGATCCCTATATAATATGCATCAAAGAAGTTTACCCCAACTCAAGCCAATTACCCCACTATTAAGCAAGAGTCTTTCGCTATTGTCTTTGCCCTTTATTGTTGTAGACATTTCCTACTGGGAAAGCGCTTTTCTCTCCAGACGGATCATTGGCCCTTAAAATGGCTACAAGCCATGAAAGATGTGCGAGGAAAGTTGGGACAATGGGCTTTAAACTTGAAGAGCATGACTTTGAGATGAAACACATTCCGGGTAACTCCAACCTCAATGCCGATTGTCTCTCAAGAGCGGAAGTGGGCCAAATTGATTGCTCCAGAGAGTCTTTAATAAAGGAGACAGAAAAAGACAAGAACCACGTTGGCTGCAACAGAACTGTTGTGTACGCTTCGTGACTGGCATGTATTTCTGACTAGACTGGTTTATATACAATTGACTAGAATACATTAACATTGGAAAGAGCATGAGCAACATGCTCATCACCGGATATCACATCTCCCTCACACAGGGGGGTCATCTGGGATCACGGGCCGTCCCAACACAGGATCACGGCCTCCCAACACAGGGATCACGGGGCCGTCCCAACACAGGGATCACGGGGCCGTCCCAACACAGGGATCACGGGCCGTCCCAACACAGGGATCACGGGGCCGTCCCAACACAGGGATCACGGGGCCGTCCCAACACAGGGATCACAGGGCCGTCCCAACACAGGGACACAGGGCCGTCCCAACACAGGGATCACAGGGCCGTCCCAACACAGGGATTACAGGCCGTCAGCACAGCCGTCCAGACACGAGCCGTCCAGGAACACGAGCCGTCCAGGAACACGAGCCGTCCAGGAACCGAGCCGTCAGAACACGAGCCGTCCAGGAACACGAGCCGTCCAGGAACACGAGCCGTCCAGAACACGGGCCGTCCAGGAACACGGGCGTCCAGGAACACGGGCCGTCCAGAACCGAGCGTCAGGAACACGAGCCGTCAGGAACACGGCCGTCCAGGAACACGAGCGTCCAGGAACACGGCCGTCCAGGAACACGGGCCGTCCAGGAACACGGCCGTCCAGGAACACGGGCCGTCGGCACGCGCGAACACGGGCCGTCCAGGAACACGGGCCGTCCAGGAACACGGCCGTCCAGGAACACGGGCCGTCCAGGAACACGGGCCGTCCGGAACACGGGCCGTCCAGGAAACACGGGCCGTCCAGGAACACGGGCCGTCCAGGAACACGGCCGGTCCAGGAACAGGGCCGTCCAGGAACACGGGCCGTCCAGGAACACGGGCCGTCCAGGAACACGGCCGTCAGGAACACGGGCCGTCCAGGAACACGGGCCGTCAGGAACAGCGAACACAGGGCCGTCCAGGAACACGGGCCGTCCAGGAACACGGGCCATCAGGAACACGAGCCGTCCAGAAACACGGGCCGTCCAGGAACACGAGCCGTCCAGGAACACGAGCCGTCCAGGAACACGAGCCGTCCAAGAACACGAGCGTCCAGGACACGAGCCGTCCAGGAACACGAGCCGTCTGGGTAAAGGTCCCTGGCTCTTGCCTCCACGCTCCAATCCCCTCCACGGGGAGAGCCACACACCTAGCTCAATCCCCTCCATCCACGGGGAGAGCCACACCCCTTGCTCAATCCCCTCCAAGGGAGAGCCACACAGGAGGCCACAGCCAGACTGCCGACTGCGCCATGTTGTGTACGCTTCGTGATTGGCATGTATTTCTGACTAGACTGGTTATAATACAATTGACTAGAATTCATTAACATTGGAAGAGCATGAGCAACATGCTCATCACCGGATATCACAAGAACAAAAGTTCAAAGGAAGAATGGATCTCTTGTGATGATTGATGAAGAGCAACTGCGAGTTGGGGTTCCAAAGGCTTTACGGAAAGTGGTGTGGGAGGAGTTCCATGATGAATTGGGTCATATGGGACAATAAAAGCCATGGATTCCCTCCTTGTCGCTTTTATTGGCCTAGGATGTGCAAAGATGTCAAGAGCTGGGCTCGAAATTGTCAGCCCAATGGATCCACTAGTTTTGGTGGATGACAGTTTGGAAGAGCAGTTTCAAAATATCTGTAGCGATGCTATTGGGTCTGTTTCTGTTGTGTCAGGGGTTCAAACATCTCTTGGTTTGTCTCAACGTTTTTACCAAATGGGCCGAGGTAAAACCAGTTCCAGCTCTTGGTGGACAAGTTCCTATAAACTGGTTCAGAGAGAAAATCACTCCCAGGTATGAAATACCTAGGGAGGTGGTATCGGACCAAGGATCACAGCGCTAATATGTTTCATCAGCATATGAAGACTACTATCTTTTCCCTTAAAAAAACCAGCAATTTATTTTATTCTGCAATTAGACACCTTTAAGCTACGGCTGACTGATGACGTCATCTTAAAAACGAAAAGTAAACAAATCTCCTTACTAAGACAATTGAACACATTTAGCATTCATTCCTCCAAACTTTCAATGAACCATGTTGCCTAAGCTAGGTAGTCTTTAATGTTTAGTGGTTTAGGGTGATCAAAACTCCAAAGAATAATCCTCAATGGAATCTATGGATTGAAGCTGTTCTGCGATTACACTCAACGTTCAAGAGTTCTGGAAGGATGAATGAATCTCATCCACAGGAGTCTCTTACAATCAATGGACTCGGGCAAATTTTATTTCAGAGGCTATTGCAGTGCCAACTCTTCTTAAAGATGATGTTCATCCACCCTTTTAGCTGTCCGCTTTTCCAGATTGGCTGAAGATAGGGATCTCCTTCCCAAATTCCAATTTGGTTTCCAGAATAACCGCTCTACCACCTTGGCAGGTACTCTCCTCTATGAAATTGTCAAATCTAACATCAAGAGAGGAGTGTATGTACGGATGCTTTGTGGATCTCTCCACAAGCACCATCAACCCAACTCTCCTCCACCATCCATCTCAAATCATCAATAGTCAAAGCTAGGGTCAGGATTGAAAACATTTCCAATAAACTTCCCATCAAGAATCTTCCCTCCCCAATAGTTCTTCAACTCTTACGGACCTCCAGCAACCCAATTTTCCTCTATTGCCTTCACCTGTGGCTTTCCAACTCCGCCCAATCCACCCTCAAATCCGCCAATGCCACCTTCACCAAATTCCTCAAACGATATTTGTGCGTTCCCCAATATGCCAATATTGTATGGACATATATTTTCAGCCAAAAATTGGGCTGGCCAGGTTAGTGTCCAACAGTGTTGGGAACCTGACCTTTCCGGAGGTCATGTCCGGACTCAAGTTGTCCTTCCCGGTCAAGGACGTGCTAACACTCTACTGTCCTTGGCCCGACATTCCTTCGGAATATTGGCGGTCAAAAACTCGTTTAAAAAAACTCGCCTCTGGTGACTCAAAGCTCGGCAGTTCTTTGCTCTGTCATGGCCTGTGAAAAGTTCCAATCCAACACCACACCGGCTCCGGTCCAACAACGGGAGCTGAAACAGGATCTGTTCAATCTGACCCACCCAATCTTCTGCAGTAATCAAGAGTTTCATTGCTTATCTATATCCAACTGTTTATGTACTGGCTGTGATTCTCCTCTTCACTTTTTTATGTGGACTGAACTCGAAGTATGGAACCCTCCAAACAGGGGATATTGGCCGTAAACATAGAGAAGTTGCAAAAGAGAATCGCCAAGTCGCACAATTCTTATACGGCAAGAGCATCTTCACTCTCTTCAAACATTAGAGGAGAGACGTATTTTCTTGGACTTCTCTCTTAAGTTGAAGGTGTGCTTGAGACTGTTAACAACATCACTTCTTTGCGATCACTTTTCTTAACTTGTGAAGGATCAGATTGGATGAAGACCTGCAAATTAGAAAATGAGCCTTTTTTGGAACTAAATGTCAAATCTTGTACATGTTACCATTCATTTTTATGCGTTCTGCTTGTATATGGAACACTTATCCCTGAAACATTATCCAATCAATAGTCCCAATTTTCAATTTTGCGATTTAGTTTTTACTTTCCTCGTAAGTTTCCATTTCCTTGAATTTATTTGCATTTTGCCAATTATTATTTGCAATTTGATCATCGGTTTTAAACATTATCTGGATCTTTTCAGTTCCCTTTTTAGTATTTTTGGTCCTCTTCTATTTTCTTGAACTCCATGCCCGTACGTGTAGTAATCATTAACCCCTGAAGCGACAGATAGCCGTCCTAAGGCCAGTTTTTTAAAGCTCGTACCTTGGAGTCAGGGGCTTGGACGTTAACCGTTATGAAACTACGCTGACCAAAGAGGTGAGCAAATGGTCATTCTGCATAAGGTCCAAGCCTTAACTCAGAGGTACGAGCGTTTAAGAAACTCGCCTCTGGTGACTCAAAGGTCGGCAGTTTTTTGCTCTGTCATGGCCTGTGAAGAGTTCCAATCCAACATCAGTCGTGTTGAAGTTCAACCATCCAAGTAAGTTCAACCAATTTTCTCCATTCCTACTTTACGTTTGATGTTTACGATATCGTGGTGCATGCAAGAGTGCTTGTTTGATATTTACCTGACTCAAGCTTTTGCGTTTGCTCACATAAATGCTCTGGCCGATCTGTTGTTCAATTGGACTACCGTTATTAGACATTTTGGTGTGAAGATTCGAGCTTCCATATCTTTTTTCTGTGGGGGATGATCTCACCGTACCAAATCTCTTGCTGAAAATCTGGATTACATAGCAACTTTATTACAGGGTGTTTAACACTTATTTGTGTCTCCATAACAAAACATCAAATCAAGCTCAGTGGTTTGGACCTGCACTTTCATTTAAACACTTATCAACAACATTTGCCGCTTTATTTAGGCAAAAAAAAGGATTACGGAAACCAAGTTCTGCACATCAAGTTGACAATAATCAACATCTCCAGTTAGTTTTATAGAGGAACATGTAATATACTTTTTGAAAATTTTGCTAACATGTACATTTTGTTCACATGAGGCTTGCTGGGGTACCATATTGGTAGAGCATACGCTTTCCAATTTGCGAATCCTGGTTTGATCCCAGGGAACCCAAGTCCAAGCTTGTCTGTGGTATTTGATTACAACATCAGTTGCTGCTTTAACAGCTTAAATGGGCGAACCTGCGATCATTCCCGAGGGTGAGGTTGTTGATGATTTTGGCCACCCTTATTGAAACTACCATGAATGAGCATTCTCGTTTTCTTCGCATGAGCCATTCTTTTGTTCACGCAGTTCTTCTTTCCTAATGTGATCAGTGTTGGATTGGATTTCCATTTTCCATTTGGATTTCCCTAAGAGCCCCAACTGTTTGTAAGCTACTCTGTTCATGTTATTCTGCTCATCCTTAGACTTATGATTGCTTTTATTATCCTAATAGGAAACCGTCATTTAGTTCCACCATTTGCGTATTCATTTGCGGGTTGGAAGTCACGTCTAGAACTCTGGGTTGAGGGAAGAATTCTTTACAGAGGTAATTATTAATGTTGGCTGTGACAACGAAGCGGGAATATCCGGAATATCCCTCATTTGGGACACCCAAAATCAGATGACAGGCCGAGTGAGAGAGCTGTCATCTGACTTCGTAACAAACAAAACAAAACAAACAAGGCTGCGGTTGCAAAGCTAATACCCCATGAGATCCTACAAGATAATATTTTTTGATATTTGCTTTTGGGGAATCTTACAAGATCAAACGTCCTTGCATGATATTTAAGAGTGTTGGATCTATTTTTCTAAAATTTACCAACACATACATCCTAACTTGAATCAGTCTCACTAGCAATGCATTTAAGTTATGTGAAAAAGTGCCTTGAAGTTGTTCCAATTTTCAAAGGGGGAGATAAGTCACTCCCCAGTAATTATAGGCCGATCTCTCTCACTTCGAATATTGCGAAGGTGTTTGAGAAGATCATGAAGTTCAAACTTGTTGAATTTCTTGATATTCATGAAGTCCTTCCTCCTAGGCCAGCATGGGTTCGAGCACATTTTAGCACGGTTACCCAACTGATTGAACATATAGAGCAGGTTATTGAGGGCTGGAGAGCCATAATCAGTCGATGTAGTTTATTTCTCGACTTTGCCAAGGCCTTTACAAGGTAGATCATGGCCTTTTAGTTAAACAGGCTCCATGAGATTGGGATCCAAGGCAAGGTTCTCAATTGGTTAAGAAGTTTCATTTGTGGTAGGAAACAATTAGTTAAGGTTGAGGGATCTCTTAGTGACATACATGATGTCAAGTCGGGTGTCCCTCAGGGCTCCATTTTGGGCCCTCTCTTTTCATTATCTTCATTGCTCCGCTTCAGAAGCTTGGTAGTTGTAATGTCAGTATCTCTTCTTATGCTGATGACACAAAATTGGTAGTTGGTAGGAATGGTCAGAACTCCGGTTGTCTGTTAGAGGTCCTAGATCAAATCTACTCCTGGGTTGTTCGAGTAACATGGCACTGAATGGAATGAAATTCCGCTCAATGAACTTTGGGTCGACGCATTAGACACTCCACTATTAGATGATGAAGGTAAGGACATTGAGCAGGTCTCATCCATGAAGGATTTAGGTGTAGTCCTCCAAAATAATGGAAAGTTCGATGAGCATATCCAATTGAAAGTTGGTAAAGCTTTTCAAACATGTGGTTGGATATTCGCACGTTTAAGTCCAGAGATAGTATC